>NC_133802.1:27663368-27858368 GCF_043250625.1 Sebastes fasciatus | reverse complement strand
AGAAGAAGAAGACGATCAGTGATTGGCTGGACAGACCTGCTACGTCAGACGTAAACAGCGTGTCAGCTAGTACTTCCGGAGTCATGAACCTTCCTCTGCCATGTGCATGGTGGGAGTGTACTCATTCAGACGCTTTTATTAAACCTACATGAGGAAAGATAAAGCCGGTTGTTGTTGCCGTTCAGAGAAGAGGAAGCTCCGACTGGACCAGGAGTGTTTCAGGCCAGTTGTCAAAAGAAAAACACCCCGGAGTAGTTTATAAACGGAGTGGTCTGGCTAGTTAGCTAGCTAGAGGTTAGCTATCACCATGGCTCTCTACATAAAAGCCGCAGAGATCCTGGAGAAAGCCGAGCTGAAGCAGGGCGCTTTGAAAACTCTGGTTTACGACAGCAAATTTGAGAACATCAAGCAGCTGTTTGCTCTGGTTTGTGAGACCCAGAAGTTCTCCTCCGTCCTCTTGGAGATCATCGAGACCAGCCAGCTGCTCAAGCAGACCAAGCTGGGGCTCCACCTGGCCAAGGTGCTGGTGTACGACGTGCTGCTGGGCCAGGGGCTAAAGTGTGGCGGCTCCTGGAAGGTCATGATGATGAAGCATCGGCCCAGACTGCAGGCGGTGCTGGCCCGCATGAAGGTGAAGCAGAAGGTCAGCAAGAATGAGGACCTGCTCCCAGCCAGCGTCCAGCAGAACATCCAGGACCAGCTGCCCAGGTAAGACAAGACAAGGCCAGGCAAAGCAAGGCCAGGCAAAGCAAGGCAGCTTTATTTGTACATCACATTTCAGCAACAGGGCAATTCAAAGTGCTTTACATAAACATTCAAGAACATTAAGACATAATTACAACAGTTATAAAAACATTAAAGATTAAAAAATAAAAACAAGCTAAAAATAAAAGCTAGGATAGAAGCTAAAATAGTGTATAACACACAAGAGTAAAAGCTCTAGTGCAGTATAAGATCATTCATTTTGAAACAACAGAACAAACATTAACAAACGTCTCCAATAACAACATTCTCGGTACAAAGAAACTTAACAAACCTAATATTAATATAAAATAAGCCAGTTCAGATACAGGAAAACCATATTGTATACCAAAAAATTTATAAATAAGTTAAAAGAATATACTCAAGTAAAAATGAAATAAAATAAAATTTAGAACAATAAAATAAAATCTATTTATATGTACTGTATACATATATACATACATACACGCACACGCAGTACATACAAAAACACATATACATATACATATAATCAATTTTAAAAAATGGTGTACAATTCAGTCATCATCATATTCTAGGACACTACACTTTCTATATGAAGTCAAACGCACTGCGGAAGAAACCCCATAAAGCAAGGCAGCTTTATTTGTATAGCACATTTCAGCAACAGGGCAATTCAAAGTGCTTTACATAAACATTCAAGAACATTGCGACAAAGTGCAAAAGAACATTAAGACATAATTAAAACAGTTATAAAAACATTAAATATTAGAAAATAAAAACAAGCTAAAAATAAAAGCTAGAATAGAATATAACACAAGAGTAAAAGCTCTAGTGCAGTATCAGATCATTATCTGGTTTAATAAAAGGCAGCAGCAAACAGGAAAGTTTGAAGCTTTGATTTAAAAGAACTCAGAGTTGGAGCTGGTCCTGCAGGTTTCTGCAGAGCTTGTTCCAAATATTTGGTGCATAAAAACTGAACGCTGCTTCTGCATGTTTAGGTATGTGCGTGTGAACACCCTGAAGATCAGCGTGGAGGATACCGTAGACTATCTGAAGAGGGATGGCTTCTCCTACCTGGGACAGGCCTCCAGCCTGGAGGACTTAGCCGTGAGAAAGAAACACTTTGTGATGGACATGCATCTGCCAGAGCTGCTGGTCTTCCATCCAAAGACTGACTTCCATGACCATTTCCTGTACAAGAACGGCCACATCATTCTGCAGGACAAAGCCAGCTGCCTCCCCGCCTACCTCCTCAACCCCCCACCTGGCAGCCATCTCATCGATGCCTGCGCAGCCCCCGGCAACAAAACCAGCCACCTGGCAGCCATCGTGCAGAACAAGGGCAAACTGTTTGCCTTTGATTTGGATGCCAAGCGTCTGGCCACCATGTCGACTCTCCTGCTGCGAGCCGGGGTCACCTGTCAGCTGCTGGCCAACCAGGACTTCCTGAAGGTGGAACCTGACAGCCCGCAGTTTAAAGATGTTGAGTACATCCTGCTGGATCCATCCTGCAGCGGATCAGGTAGAGTAATCAGTTATTCCTGTGTGTTATCCAGGTTTCTGATCACCTGTCTGCTCTCTTTACAGGTGTTTTGGTCCTTGAACATCCCAGTGAGCCTATGAATAATGTGACTATATATTTCAGAGTCACAAATTCACTCTTTCTTTCTGAATATCCCCCGTATTAATGCTCCTCACTCACGACTTGAATATAATGTAGGATTTGTCTGCATTTCTTTAACCAGTATGTAGTTGCCATGCAATACCAGTGTGCTTGTAAACAAACAAATAAGATTTAGATTAAAATATAATTTCTCTGATCTGTGTGTGGGGTTCAGGTATGGTGTGTCTCCGGGACGATGCGTCCTCTGCTGAGGACCAGGAGAAGGTTGAGGCTCGTCTGGCCTCCTTGGCCTCCTTTCAGCTGCGCTGCCTGAACCACAGCCTCAAGTTCCCTCGCCTGAAGCGCCTGGTCTACTCCACCTGCTCCGTCCACAGCCAGGAGAACGAGGAGGTGGTAACGGCCTGTCTGCAGCAGAACCCCGGCTTCAGGTACCCACAGTCCACTTTCACTAACTCTAAACAAACCTGGTGATGGTTTTGTACCTGCAAATATTTGAGCATGTGCTTTTCACAGTATTGTCTGGGTCCTGTAATGTGGAGCATTGGCATCCTTCCCTTGAGTCCACCATAAATATAATTGTGAGTGAAACTGGGTCTATTTTTCAACGTGGAAGAAGCCATCAGTTCCTGACTTCAGGAATCAATTTCGGTGGAACTGTTCCCTGAACGTGTTTGTGTTTCTTCCTCCAGGTTGGTTAATCTGATGTCTCAGTGGCCTGAACGAGGCCTGGAGCCGCTCACTCAGTGTCTGCGTGCCAGCACCACCAAGACACGCACGCACGGCTTCTTCGTGGCTCTGCTGGAGAAATACAGTGAGGCTGCGAATAAGAAGCAGGAGCCAGTGGTTCAGATAAGGTAAATACTGGGAAGTCATGTAAAGTTATTTATTTATTTATTTCAGCCTGCAGGCTGATTTTACTTTACCCAGACTTTGATTATAATGCTGTTTTAATGCTTGCAATTTGTAAAATGGAAATTGGAAATGATCTAGACTACATATTTTGTGCATTAATTCACATTCAACTTTAATTTTGTTAAAAATATTGAGCTTGAAATGGAATTTGACAGGTCTGCAGTGTATTTATCTGAAATCTATGATGATTAAATCAAATTAGATTCCTAATAGTTATTCATTAATGGCTTTAGTCACATGAGTTTTTACTAACAATTTTCTTCATGACCACAAACTAAAGTTTTTAATACAGTTGAGCAACCATTTCATTCTGAAATTAGAGGAGGTTGACTTTAGCTGTCTACTCTTTCACAGCGAGCCGGAGGTGATGCCACTCAGCCCGTCCACCTGCCAGAAGAGACCTGCTGCTTCAGAAGAAGAGCCTAAAGCTTCAGAAGAAGTAGCTGAAGCTTCAGAGATGGAGGACAACCCAACACCTGCAGCAGGACAGGCTGAGGGGACACCTGCAGCAGAACAGGCTGAGGGGACACCTGCAGCAGAACAGGCTGAGGGGACACCTGCAGCAGAACAGGCTGAGGGGACACCTGCAGCAGAACAGGCCGACGGGACACCTGCAGCAGGACAGGCCGACGGGACACCTGCAGCAGGACAGGCTGAGGGGACACCTGCAGCAGAACAGGCTGAGGGGACACCTGCAGCAGAACAGGCCGAGGGGACACCTGCAGCAGGACAGGCCGACGGGACACCTGCAGCAGGACAGGCCGACGGGACACCTGCAGCAGGACAGGCCGACGGGACACCTGCAGCAGGACAGGCCGACGGGACACCTGCAGCAGGACAGGCTGTGGGCACACCTGGCAAGAAGAAGAGGAAGAGGAAGAAGAAGAAGAAGCAGCCGGAGGCCATGCCACTCCGCCCGACCATCTGCCAGAAGAGACCTGCAGCTTCAGGAGAAGAGTCTGAAGCTTCAGAGACGGAGGACAACCCTACACCTGCAGCAGGACAGGCCGACGGCACACCTGTAGCAGGACAGGCTGGTGGTACACCTGGCAAGAAGAAGAGGAAGAGGAGGAAGAAGAATAAGCCGGAGGGAACACCACTCAGCCCGTCCACCTGCCAGAAGGGACCTGCAGCTTCAAAGACAGAGGTCAACCCGACACCTGCAGCAGGACAGGCTGACGGGACACCTGCAGCAGGACAGGCTGACGGGACACCTGCAGCAGGACAGGCTGGTGGCACACCTGGCAAGAAGAAGAAGAAGAGGAAGAAGAAGAAGAAGAAGAAGCCGCAGGCGACACCTCTCTGCCCATCCACCTGCCAGATGACACCTCTGAAGTCTGAAGCTTCAGAGACGCAGGACAACCCGATACCTGCAGCAGGACAGGCTGACGGCGCACCTGCAGCAGGACAGGCTGACGGCGCACCTGCAGCAGGACAGGCTGACGGCGCACCTGCAGCAGGACAGGCTGACGGTACACCTGGCAAGAAGAAGAGGAAGAAGAAGAAGAAGAAGAAGAAGCCAGAGGCGACGCCACTCAGCCCGTCCACCGGCCTGAAGAGACCTGCAGCTCCAGAAGAAGAGGCTGGAGCTTCAGAGACGGAGGACAACCCGACACCTGCAACAGGACAAGCTGACGGCCCACCTGCTAAGAAGAAGAAGAGGAAGAAGAGGAAGAAGAAGACAGCAACAGCGACGCCAACAGCGACGCCAACAGCAACAATAACAGCGGAGTGATGAGAAATTTTAAATGTGACTGCTATGACATGTTGTCTTTATGTAAGGGTCTCTCAAGTAAAGATAATTTTTTACTGTATCACGTCTCTGTGTTTTATTATTGCTAGATGTCCTGCAAAGAGTTTTTTCATTCAGAAACAGGTCCAGGTGTTTAACCTGAGAAGTGACAGTTTGCATCCAGTAGATGGCAGCAAACCAGCAGCCAACATGCTGAAGAAGAAGAAGAAGAAGTATATTTCCGGGTAAACAGAGTCAGCTATTGGTTGAAACCTGGTTAATGAACTCGTGGCTTCTATAACTCACTTATGCAAAATGTTTTTGTAGCTGATCGACGTTGTAGTGGACCTGTAGCTTATTTGTTCCTGCCGGTGGTTTGGAGACGTCTTCTAGGAAACCTAAAGTAAGTATAGCTGATTTAATATCCTGCAGCATTAAAGGGGTTAATGGATGACTGACAAGCCTCTGCTGTGATCCGACAAGAAAAACACCTTAAAAACTCTCGTTATCTTTTATCTATCGTGGAAGAAACACATTTATTGTGCAGCTGTGTTCCAACTACAGGCCGCTTCTAGCAGCTTGTTCCCCGCCTCAGACAGCAGGATGTCGGCGGTGCCCAGAGTCAGACTGTCTGGAGGTCTGGAGGTCTGCAGGGTGCTGAACGGGATGTGGCAGGTGTCCGGGGCTCATGGAGCCGTGGATAACGACAAAGCAGGTAAACATTATTATAATGTGGAAATATACAGTGGTGGTGTCGATCTGTACATTGATGGGTGTGAAGTATCTCCTTTTCATTAAAAAAGCTTCAGATGGAGGTGGATGTGTTACCTGGGCTTCATGGATCATCATTGAACCCTCTTTATGAGTCATGTTGTGGTTGCATATTGATCAGGACTCTCTGTGCAGTTCCTCCCCATAACAACACTCAACCTGTCCTCCTAGTTGGACTGTAATGCTGTAACTGGTTCAACTTGAGCCTTCTCTGTTCCAAGGCCAAGGTGAAGGATTTCTGTCAGAGGGACCACAGCAGTAGTGCAAGATGCAGTAGTGCAAGATGCAGTACAGTAGTGCAAGATGCATTAGTGCAAGATGCATTAGTGCAAGATGCAGTACAGTAGTGCAAGATGCAGTATTGTAAGTTGCAGTAGTGCAAGATGCAGTAGTGCACAAGATGCAGTAGTGCCAGTTGCAGTAGTGCAAGATGCAGTAGTGCCAGTTGCAGTAGTGCAAGATGCAGTAGTGCCAGTTGCAGTAGTGCAAGATGCAGTAGTGCAAGTTGCAGTAGTGCAAGTTACAGTAGTGCCAGAAGCAGTAGTGCAAGATGCAGTAGTGCCAGTTGCAGTAGTGCAAGATGCAGTAGTGCAAGTTGCAGTAGTGCCAGAAGCAGTAGTGCCAGAAGCAGTAGTGCCAGTTGCAGTAGTGCAAGATGCAGTGCCATAAGTTACAGTAAGAAGAGAGGAGGGGAGTAATTTGTGTAGAGGACATTGGAAAACAGGTTTTGTAAATGGTTAGTTGAGATTCACATAATGATTAAATGATGTTTTCCATTCCAGTGTATACAATATTTCTTAATTTTGCTTTCCCATTTGATTATCAGAGGTGTAATATTACAAAAGCAACAAGTATTGCGTCAGCCTGGCTTTTCTGCAATGCATTTGAGGTTTGACTTCATATGTTGTGGTCATAAAACTAAATTTATGCAGGACATGCACTCTCACAAGCACACACTCAAATGGTCGCTGATTTACTCACTGTGATCAGTGCAACCTCAGCTTTCAGAACTTGTTGGTGACTTCAAAAGTAGATTCAAACAGACACTATTAGTATAAATAATTTGCACATGTTAGTGCAGCATTGTGATTTTATCAACTACTCTAACTACCTGTTCTATAGCCTAACTGTGCTGGTTAATATAATAATAATAATACATTTAATCTATTAATGAATCTATTAATGTGTCCCTCTTGTCTCTCCAGTTCAGGCCATGCAGGCCTACGTAGACGCTGGTCTGACCACATTTGATATGGCAGATATCTACGGGCCTGCAGAGGAAATATTTGGACAGTTCAACAGCCAGGTACACACACACACACACACACACAATAACACACACACGCACACACACATCATCTTGGGCTTTGGGAAACGCTGATCAACATTTTTCACCATTTTCTGACATTTAATAGACCAAACAACTAATCAATTAATCAAGAAAATAGTCGACGGATTAATTGACAATGAAAATAATCGTTAGTTGCAGCCCTGGTTCTAAAGTTTAGTGAAACACACAGGAGTATATACATGACAAACTGGTTACATGGAAGCATAGATAAGAAAGGGGCACCAGAAAGGGGCACCAGAGAAAAGAGAATAGTGCAGCTGTCTCATACAGATAAGGTGAGTCTGGGAGTGAAACCGGTGCTACAAACCAAAAGCACAAAGTCAGAGTCAGGAGTGTAACAGATGATTCACAACAACGTTATTATAAAGGCGCGATAATGTGGCAAGGATGAGAATAATAATGCAATAATAATCAGATGTGCATTGAATCATGTCATTCAGTTTGTTAGTGAGGATTTCAAAGTAAACCTCATTGTTTTGATGAATTAACTCCAGTTTTTGTCCCATTTAATAAATAATAACTGGTAGAAAGTGTACTTGATGTTGATATCATGCTACACAAAAAAGGTCCCTGTCAAGAATTGTACCATATCTGATTTTAAAATGTGGGATTACTCCTATACTCCATGGGTTGAAAAAAGAATCCCTCTAAAACCTAATAGATAAATTCATATGTATGTTGAAGTGTAACTGGTTATCTGTGCTAATCTGTGAACAGAGTTTGCATAACATGATGCTGGAGATGGTTATGGAGACTGTTGTTTGTAAAGTTTAATTGATACCTGGAATTATCTGTAGAGAAAACAGTGGCTCTTTTTGCCTGTTTTAGCCGCATAAAACACAAGAGGGAGCTGATGTACTGTTGTAGATTGAAGTTAGTGTGTGAGTGTGTGACATTTACAGGAAAAAGATATGGGACGATATGATTCGTCACGATTATCCTGGCCAAAATAATTGCGATTCAGGTTATTCTCCCAATAATCATCAAAATATGCTTAAAACTCTTAAAATGGCACAAAAACATACTGGAATCACTTTAACTTACATTTTATTAAGAAAAAATATCTGTATTACATCACAGGTACAGTAGGACACAAATCTCTTTTTAGTAAACATACTTTTTTAGTGAAAATCAATCTATACATAATCATCTAATCATAAATCATAAGGTACCCCTGCATAAATACAGGATAAATAAATGAAAAAAATAGCAACAATGTGCGAGTCTGTTCTTTCTTATACGACTGTATTTTTTAGGTCAGGCTCTATTTTTCACTTCTCTACATGATGGCGAGTTAAACAGCTTTTTCAAATCACTCGTGAGGATATTCCCGATTATTCTGATAATGAAAATTCACCACACAGTTATTTTGAGTTTTTTTTTTATCGTGATTCGGGATAAAATCCTTTATCATCCCATCGCTAACGGAGAACAGGAGACTGATTCAAAGAGAAATCAGGCTGCTTGTGGAAAAAAACTATTTTGCGTGCAACAGCATTCCCAGGAATATCTTTGTGAATAAAGCTGAAGTAAAAATGGCAAAAACCTTCACATTTTCCATTATTGAGCTACAATAGTGACGTAAACTGACAGCATTCAGAAGAAACTGTATTATTGCACACAGTTTTATTACAGTAAGTGGGATGGACACCGTTGCCGCTCACACTGTATGTCTCCCTAAAAGCTCAGTCGTGCCTGGTTATTGATTTGTCCATCCAGCTGTTGGTGTTGGTGTTCTCCACAGAGCTGCAGATACTCAACACTCTCACACCGCACACACACACACACACACACACACACACGCGCATACACACCGCACATATACATGAGCTTTCACCGGAGCATGAGAAGGAGCTTTCTCTGCCTTTCTCTGCGTGCCCACACACACACAGACACACATGGACACACAGATCAGAGTTCTTGTGGCTGATGTGCTGTGACAGTCTAATGGTATCGACCGCCATCTCAGCCGCTCACCTGGAATAATGTGCAGAGAGATGGAGAGCTCTTCTCTCCTCCAACCAGCTTTTCTCTGTCTCACATTTTACCTCATTACACATCATGCTTTCCAGGTTCTATGTCACTTTTACAATTAACTAATCAACTAATACTTCTTAACTCCTGCATCCTTTTAAATACGTTTGCTTTACAGTATTTTTAGCAGTACAAAAAAGTCAAAAACTATTGTACAGTATTTAATAATTTGCAAGATCTTTAGCATAGATTATAATATATGAGTGCTAGCTACAGAAACTAAACATACCTCATTCAAATGTTTTTATGACTCTTTGTCTGATCTGTTATTTAGCGCAAATTGTCCGGGAATGACATCCCAGCTCTGCAGAGTCTGACCAAATACGTGCCCAGACCAGGACCGATGGACCGCAAGGTGAGCCGCTGACAAATGTGTCAACACAAGAGTGACGCTCAGTCTGCAGTGTTCTACTGTGACAATAGTTTCATCCACTAGAGAGCAGTGTGTGTCTTTTTATAAAGAACCAGGACACAACCTTTACTGGTCTACTTAAATAATGTAAAGCTGCATAGAAATGATTGACGATGATTGATGATTCCCTCTATATCCTTTGTTTTATGAGGTCTTTACTGTGAAAACAGTTCACATCACTTGTTAAAAGATATTATTTGTGGTTTCATCTTATTTGTACCAGTATGTACAGTATGCTAGTATATCACAGTATATAAAGATAAATGACCCAAGATCATGTTAGTTTTTATGTTTTGATGATTTAGATTGTCAGATTCACATGTACTAGAGCTAGACTGATATATCAGCCAATATTGTCTTATTGCAGATATATTGATATCGGTGTATATATCTGCTGATGTGTAACAAGAAATGTCAGTACACACAGTATAGAAATACCAAACTAGGCCTACTTTGTCAACCAGAGAGCACTGAAAAGTTGATTTGTCACAATTTTATGTGTTTTATTTTAAAAGATTTACTTTATCAGATTTCTAAACTCAACATTGGTTTCATTGTCTGGCGTTGTACGTTTGTGTTGATCAATAAATGTGTTTCATGTCTTTATTCTTACCTGTTGAAAGTAGAATCAGGAGCTGAGTTGTCTCTCTGTGTGTGCAGGTGGTGGAGAAGGCGCTGCGGCGCTCCATGAGCCATATGCAGGTGGACAGTCTGGACTGTGTTCAGTTCCACTGGTGGGACTACAGAGACAAAAGATACCTGGAGGCTCTGGGACACCTGTCCGACCTGCAGCAGGAGGGACTCATACGTACGTATACTGAGGTACACAATACATACTGGAAACATGTACCTATAAACAGAAAAGATCAAATAACCAAAAAATTAGACTCAGACTAATATATTAAGAGGCTGATATCACCTATATATCAGTATTGGTACATACAGTATGTTTGGAAATTGCACTGTATTCCTGTTTTATAGGATGCGTTTTATGTTTGTTTGTTCTCACGTATTTGAAGTTTGATATATTTTGTGCTTTTTATTTCTTTATTGAATTTTAGGTTTTGGGTTTACTGTATAAAATTTGCTCTCTTGTATTTACTTTTGCAGTCAACTTTGTTGATGAAGTTTATTGTTCATCTATGATCAAATTCAGGCGGCAACCTCCGCTTCTGAAAGGTGAAGCCAGTGCTGAAGTGCCTTAAACTTGCATTCTTTCTAATAGCCAGCAGGGGGCGACTCCTCTGGTTGCAAAAAGAAGTCTGATTGTATAGAAGTCTATGAGAAAATGACCCTACTTCTCTCTTGATTTATTACCTCAGTAAACATTGTAAACATGAGTTTATGGTCTCAATTGCTAGTTTCAAGTCTTCTTCAATACAGCATGATGTTCATTTAGTAAATTATGGTCCCATTTAGAGTCAATCAGCAGGGGATGCTTTAGGGCGGGGCTACCTTGTGATGACAGGTCGATACCACGGCGTCCAAAATCATAACCAAATTTAAAGGATCACCCTGCAAAATTTTATTTGATTGTGTTAAAAGTAAATTTGGACTAATATATCCTTATTGGATAATTTTAATGCTTGAATATCAATATGAGCAGCAGACTGAAAATTAAAAGGAATCAGGCTCTAATGCTGATCAAACACAGCTATAAGGATTCACACATATTCTCTGAAGGCAGTGCAGTATGTCTCAAGTGTCAAAAACAGGAAAGTAGATCTGTGTCTTGTTCCTTCCTGTTATCCGTGATCTTTATTTTTCAAGAGAAGACTTCAACGCGTTTCTTCTTCTTCCTCCTCAGGAGAGCTCGCCCTCACTAACTTCGACACACAGAGGATGGAGGAGATCACCAACAGAGGCATCCGCATCTCAAGCAACCAGGTGACACCTCCACCTGCATGTCGGTACACTACTCCATCACACTCTCTCCTTCAGTGCATCTATTAACCGTGTGTTTAATGTGTCCGTCATGCAGGTTCAGTACTCGTTGATTGACCAGCGACCTGCAGCCAAGATGGAGCAGTTCTGTCTGGCTAACAACGTCCAGCTCCTCACGTACGGCACTCTGGGTGAGATGCATCACATTAAAGTTTAAATCCACTCATTATATATTCATGTTTTTTTATCATTTGCATTTACTTAGATGCATGAATATCACTCCAGCAGAGCAATTACAAAAGGTTTACTTTACGTTCAGTGATGTGAGCAGCACATTTACCATCACGCTGTAAAGATGTAAGATGGAGGCTTTCTAAAATGGAGTCTGTCGACGTGACGACACATCCCCTCTCCTCTTCCTTCTCCCTCCATCACCCTTCCTCTCCCTCCGTCTCTGCATCCCATCCTCCTCCTCCTGACCTCAATGGTCTCCATCTTTGCCCTCCCTTTGTGTTTTCTCTCCGCCTTCTCTCACTTCACCCACTTCCTCCTCTACGCCCTTCTCCATCTATTCGCTTCCTCCATCCCTTTATTCCTGCCGCCTCCATCCTGTATTCCTCCTCCCTGACTCTTTTTTTAACTCTTCTCTCCTCCATCACTGTCCTCTCTTAGCTGGCGGTCTACTGTCAGAGCGCTATCTTGGGAAGACGGAGCCTAATACCAGGGCAGAGCTCAACACCGCCTCCCTCTCCAAGTACAAGAACATGATCGACTCGTGGGGTGGCTGGAGCCTTTTCCAGGACCTCCTCGTTGCCTTGGAGACCGCTGCCAGGAGACACGACTGCTCGGTGGCCAGCGTGGCAACACGTTACGTGCTGGATCGCCCCGCGGTGGGTGGGGTCATCGTGGGTTGTCGGCTAGGCGTCGCAGGGGCGGGGCAGCACATCAGTGACAGTCTGCGTAGCTGCAGCCCTGACCTGAAGCTGACGGCGGAAGATCTCGCCGCCATCGAAGCAGTGACAGGACGCAGCAGGGACCTCACTGCGCTCATCGGGGACTGCGGGGATGAGTACAGGAGTTAAAGGGGGATGGGGGAAGCGTAGCTGACTGACTGGGTGTGACAGATGGGGTGAAGAGGAGGAGGAACATCTCACACAGGCGGATGAAAATCAGTTCAATTCTCCATTAAAATGTTTTGCCACATTTGATCCATATTAGTTTTTGCACACAAAGACTGTCAAGTGAAGTGAAACTTTATTTGTATAACAACATTTAAAAACAATCGTAGTTGACCGAAGTGCTGAACAGGAACAAAATACAAATGACTACAAAGCAAACAACAATAAGAAGAAAGGGAAACTTAGAAAGAGCGTTCAGTAGCTAAGTACCTTTTACTTTTTATACAACCTCTGAAGATTATGTGCCTCAAACGAAGTGTAGTTATTTAACCCGCTGAATATTTGATGCGGTAAAACAGATTGAACACTTTTCTCCTACAGTGTGTTCTTGCAGTGCTTAATTACTTTTTAATGTGGGAGAGAAGCTTCTCATTCAGGCTTTAATAGAGTTGCACTGAGATGCACAAACACACAGTAATCAGTGTTTACATTTAAGTGTCTAGTACGTCTTTTAGTTACAGAATTAAGATATTAAGTTCAGTGTCTAAACTATAATTTTAAGCCTATGCCCTGTGATTTAAAGGAGCACTGGCAGCTAGCGTTTAAAATGAGTAACAGCGGTCCAAATTCCAAACTTTGGAGCCGTCGCCTGTCCGCTCCTCAGGTGTGACACATTTTCACAATTTGAGGGTTACCTTCTAGACACGACCGCGTTAGCCTCTGGCCAGCAGTAGTCAGAATCATTTCACCTGCTGTATCTCAAATACTCGCTTCTTTGATAACACAGCTGACCACAGAGAGATGTGCTGAGGCTTTTCAGGTCGGGTAGAGTCTAACGTTAATGTTATCTCTGTTGATCCAGTTGGTTTGCTTCCATGGCTGCAGAAGGCTGTGTGTCTGTATGCCAATTTGTTTCATAGTATGTGGCAACGGGGTGTTGAAATGGGCAGTAGACGAGATCACACAGATCCAAAAAAAGAACTTTCAAAGGAGAACATACTGGATGCAGCATTGTTATCAGAGAAGCCAGTATTTAAATTTTGCATGTAATCTCTGATGACATATCATGGTCATTTTATGACTTACTACAGCAAATATACTACATATTGCTCCTCTAATTCTATATTGTGCACATTATAAGATATGCCGTTGAATGTAATGTTAAAGGTGAATCCAAATCACCCTGAAGGAGTGTGTTGTAAAGGTAAATAAAAGATTTCTCATCACATTTTTTTGTTTTCCTAGTTTTTATGTATGAAAGGATCATTTCAACTAAATCACAGAAACACTTTTTTTCACTGAACTCTTGTGGTTACCAAAGAAAACTACTCTCAGAGAGGTCTTTGGATTATTATCCTGACTGAGCAGGATGTTGTTCCTGGGAAGAGCTGTTGCTGGTGAGTTAATTAATTGTCCAATGCTTTGGAATTGAATTTGATTCTCAATCACCTCTGTATTCTCACTATTGGTTCCAGATGTCTCGGTGGCGGATATACCTCAACTTTTTCTTTTATTCTCAATTTGATGTACTGAACCTTTAAAATCATATGAGACAATGTGCTGTACATTAATATTCCTTTGTGTCTGAGAAACTGGCCATGAGGTAGAATGCTAGCGTGTGTCTATCGGGGGCGGGGGCTCAGTGAAGTGGAAGGACCCGGTAGCACTGAAGAAAGCGTAAGTGTACACACACAGACACACAGACACACAGATGCTACAGAAATGTTAGGCTCCCATCGTATAAAATTCCCTTTTAGAATAGAAGCATGTGCTGCATGTTGCATGAATGGTTTTGGGATTGTGTGTTATTGTGGTTTCAATGGGGGAGTGCATAATTAGTGTGTGTTACGTACAGGCTGTATGTAATTAATTCAAGTGCTTGAAGCGTGTTTTAATGTATAGCTTTTTGTTTTGCATGTACAGTATGTGCGTTTGGAAGGTGCTGATGTAGCAGCAATTATGTTTGACAGGAGGCGTGTGAGCCACTCCACATGTCTTCGTATGTGCTATATTGTGTGTCTGTTTGTCTGTGCATTAGCGGAGAAGAATCCATACGACAGATCTACAGACAGATGCTTAGACGGCCGTCAGGACAGAAACGCCCAGCCTGTCTGCACTCCCAGCATCTATAGTGAGTGAACAGTCATCTGTCAGCCCACTTTACTTTTCTCCCTCACACACACACTCACAGCTGACACACACTGTTCACCTCAAAGACCAGACGGACTCCTGCTGGGCTATAGGAGTGAGGTCAAAGGTCATCCCAGATATCACATCCAATCTACTGTGGTCCTTCTCACCAGCTGGAGTTCAGTCAGCACTGTGCACAAAGGACTGTGAAGGAAAACACTAAGTTACAAGGACAAAGAGGATCTTATTGTAATTCTGCATATGGCTGCTCCACCTTAAATCTACATGAATTTAGTAACAACTGCTTACCTTTGAGTGGAGCTTGGGTTCAGACAGAGCAGACAAAGTTCTAGCACAGTATCCCATAAAAAAATCTTTAAAAAGTCATAGTATAGTTATAGTATGTCATAAAAATGCCATACAAATAAAACAGTCATAGTATAGTCTGTCATAAAAATGTCAAAAAAAAGTCATAGGATAGTATGCCATGAAAATGTCACGAAAATATCATTGAAAAGTCGTTGTATAGTATGTCATAAAAATGTCAGAAATTCATAGAGTATGCCAAAAAATAAAATAGAATATAATTAAAAAGTCATAGTATAATATGTCATAAAATTATCTTGAAAAATGCCATAGTAAATGTCTTAAAATTCATAGTATAGTATGTCATAAAAATATCATAGAAGAAGTCATAGTATAGTATGCCATGAAATTGTCAAATCTATCATGAAAAATGACTCTGTATAATATGTCATAAAAAAGTAATAGTATGTCATTAAAATTTCAGAAAAGTCATAGTATGGTATGTCATAAAATTTCAGAAAAATATTATGAAAAATGACATGGTATAATATGTCATAAAAAGATAATAGTGTAGTATACCATAAGCAAATGTCAAAAACTCATTAAAAAGTAATGGTATATCATTAAAAAATCAATCTACTATGCCATAACATATCATGAAAAATTCATAGTATAGTATGTAAAAATATATAAATGTCATCGTACAGTATGCCCCCCAAAATTGCCATTAAACATCATAAAGACATAGTATAGTATCAATAAAATATCTTATAAAACCCATTGTATGGGTACAAACCATAGTATAGTATGTTGAACGTTTTCATGAAAAAAGTCAGTATAGTATGTCAAAAAAAAGTCATGCTATAGTTTGCCAAAAAATGTCATGAAATTAGTCATAGTATAGAATGTTAAACATTTTCATGAAAAAACAATATAGTATAGTATGTCGAAAAAAAGTCATGGTATAGTATATTGAAAGATTTCATGAAAAAAAGTCATTTTATAGTTTGTCGGAAAATTTCATGAAAACAAGTCATTTTATAGTATGTAGAAAAATTTCATGAAAAAAAGTCATTTTATGGTATGTCGGAAAATTTCATGAAAAAGTCATTTTATAGTATGTCGGAAAATTTCATGAAAAAGTCATTTTATAGTATGTCGGAAAATTTCATGAAAAAAAGTCATTTTATGGGATGTCGGAAAATTTCATGAAAAAAAGTCATAGTATAGTATGTCGAAAAAAGTCATTCTATAATATGTTGAAAAAAGTCATAGTATAGTATCTCTAAAAAAAAAATCATGGTATATGTCGAAACATTTCCTGAAAAAAAGTCATAGTATAGTATGTTGAAAAAGTTCATGAAAAAAAGTCATAGTATAGTATGTCAAACAATTTTATGAAAAAAAGTCATAGTATAGTGTATCTAAAAATGTCATGAAAAGAAATCATAGTATAGCATGTTGAAAAATTTGGTAAAAAAGTCAGTTCTTTTCATTTTGAGGTATCTTGTCATGTAGTTCCGTTTTGAATAAGTGGGAATTTTGACCTGTTTTGGTGTACTGTCCAACGGTTATCATCTCTAGAGCTACGCTGCTCGCTTGCCACGGGCTACAGAGGCAATAAATACTTCATACTGTAAGAAAATAATTGATGTGGTGGAGGCAGAATATGTTCCTTTGCTGAATTTTTATGTACTCATACGCAGTACGCAAAAAATATATTTTTTCCCCAGGTTGTGAGCTAATAGGATGATGCGAAGTAAAGAAAGCAGGTTTTGTAGAATGCTGTAACAACTGATGTATGTTTCATGCAACCACAACCTACAAGAAAGACCTCAGATGCAGATATTGTGAAGAAACCATCCCTTTATTGGTTGTGAAGCAGTCCCATCCAAGTCAGGGTCAAAAGGGGTTAAAAACAGTCAGTGCTCAAACAGACCAAACCAGAGTTTGTCCACACCCTGCTGGATCTAGTAGGGTGGGATTTACAGAGTCGTACTGGGTGCAGACGTACCAAACGCTGCGCCGAAGAAGTGAGAGGGGTTCCACAGAAATATATAAAAAAGACTTCACTTAACTCCAAACCACGTTCACTGCTTTTACTGAAACACTACAGCAGTACCAGAACTTTCTCTGGGAGGTAGGAAAGGGTCAGAGGGTGGAGGTGTGTGTGTGTGTGTGTGTGTGTGTGTGTGTGTGTGTGTGAAGGGGAGGGGTGTGTTTACACAAACTAATGGGGTAAAAATCTGGGGTGTCAAAACCACATCGATGACAGTTAAAGAGAAAAACCAGGTTATCTTTTTTTTTTATTTTTCAAACAAATGTTTTATGAAGAGGAGAGCGTGAGTGGGCCAGAAGTGCTTCCTCTCCGTCTGTGTTGATTTATTTGTTTGACGTCTCCATGGTGTTCCAACGGTTAACCACAGAGTCCTTTACCGTATTTGTTGCCACTGCTGCAACGTTCTTTACTTGGCATTGGAGGAGTTGCTGAGCACCTTACGGACTGCCTGAGAGATGGCGTCGCGGTCGATGCCAAAGATTCGGAGCAGCTCGGCGGGCTTGCCGCTGCGGGGCACCTGGGAAACGGCCAGGCGGTGGACAGTGAAGCCGGTCTCGTTCACTACCGCCGAGCACACTGCCTCACCGAGACCACCTGAGGAATCAGAACATACAGCAATCAGGACTATTGATTAAAGGGTCAGTTCACCCAAATCACAATGACAATTTTTCTTTTCTAGAATGTCCCTCTTCAAATCTCATTTGTTCTTCAATCTTCCTTCTTTTGATTTCCACCCTTCTGTCATCTTAAATCTCTCGCACGTTCACAGGCGATTGAGCTCTTCAGTGATGTGATGTGAACTGACAAGACGGACGACGCCCTCCATTGACCTTCTCACTCTTCCTCTGTCTCACTTTCACTCCCTTAAGATTCCTCTCCCGCCATCCTCCCCTTCTCTCTCTCTCACACATTTTTGTATTACTTCTCACTACAAACTGCCATTCAAACATTTTCTGATTGAGTGAACATGAAAGCTGAGGAATGAGAAAACGAGTAAGTCATTACATGTTATTAGTCATTCACTATTAAAACTTTCCCAGCCCTTGATTGATTTACTAGCTGGCAACTGGTGTGTGAGAGAGAAAGAGAAAGAGACGTGCACGGTGTCCCAACCGCTTATTATCTGCAAATTCTATCTACGCTTTCAGTTTGTCATGTATTCATGTTGATCACGTGTTGAAATGACAAAAGTGACACCTAAAAATGCCTGCATGTATGTGACAATTTCTCTGTTTTTTTTAATGTGTTGTTGGATACTGTTCTGAAAATTAGGGATTTCTTCAGCCAAAAGAATTCTTAGTTGACTAACTTATGATTTTGTTGACTAATCGATTATCGATTTAATCGACAGATCTGTAAAACAGAGTTTCTCCACAGAGAATCACATAAAAGCCCCACTTATATATAGATATGTGCCCATAAGTTTTTTTTTAGAAATAAGTCATTCTGAATGAAAAAAAAGCATAAAAATGACTAATCGTCTGAAGAAATCTTAGTCGACTAATTGACTAAGAGGGGGCAGCCCTCCTAAAAAGCCGACAAATAATGTACATTTTAGAGCTACTCACAGCTGGTGAGAACATAAAAAATCAGAAGGTGGTGTGATGGCTGTGGAGAAAGTCTTGAAAAGATGCATTCCTTGGAACCATGTTACAACCATGTTGTTACAACCTGCAGTATTTAAAAGTCGCAAACAGCTCAGATCTTGTGTCATAAATTGGTGTTGTACATTAATTTCTTATATATAAACTGGCAAAACACTACACAGTATAATAATAGTAATGTAGTGGTATGTATAATTTATGGGGTGCCGAAGTCGTGCATCATTTGGGTTAGCTTTGTGCCAGCTTTCACTGCCGAGTGTAATTTCTCATAGGAGGGCTTGTTTTAACACTTTTTCTAAAAAACTGAATAATAACACTGGTTTTCTCTTCATATTCTCACACAATTGAGTACCTACTAGGTACTCAATGAAAGAAATCCTCTTTACATTATCTGACCAAAGACAGTGAAACAGGTTACCACGGGACATCAGCTTTTTCTTCATTCGTCTTTGTCTCCAAAATAAAATGAAATAAACTTAAAATTGATTTAGAGAAAACGGTTTGAAGAGCTCTTCTGTTGAGATGGATATTGCCCTTTGCACGCCATTTACCCATCTGTACATCATATCACATCTCCCTGTTCCCTGGATACCACTTGGTTGCCAAAAATGTCACGTTCTTGGACAGCTCTTCTTTTTATCTGCAGCTTCCACACACATGGACATAAGTGTGTGTGTGTGTGTGTGTGTGTGCGTGTGTTTGTGCGACCAAACAACAGTGTCATCTCCTTTTTTTGTTTGCCTCTATCATGATAAACGGATAGAGGTAATCTTAACGGGCGGAGAAAGCAGCTACATATGTACACACAAACATAATAGAGAGAGAAAGGAAATTCTGGACACTCGTTTTTGTCATGCTGGTATTGTATGTAGGTCAGCGAGAGCCCAAAGGCTGCAGCTGAAATTAAGAAACCCTGACAGCCTCTCCCATCTCCTCCTCCTCCACCTTCTCCCGCCCCCCTCTCATATACTGTTTTTATCCATTTCACCTTTTCTATAGCTTCCATCTCTTCATCTCTCTTCATACCCACAACTTTTGCCCCAATTCTCTGCAACGTACAGCATCCCTCTTCCTCCCCTCCTCAGACTCCAGCTTCCTCAGAGCTCCTCTATCTGCAGACGGACCTTTGTCCTTTGCTGCTCCAAGCATTTTTATTTATGAGCACAAACACGCAAGCTGCAGCATAACAATCCTTATGCCTGCTATTTAAAGCTGTCCTGTTAATGCCATGGACGCCACACAGATGTGACTGTCCTGATTTAAAACCGGACATGATTCAGTAGGTTTATGCAGTAGAGTGGCATTTTATATTGCTATATACTGTTGAAAAGTACATATTCACATTTAAGAAGCTGGAATCAGAGAATTTAGAGCTCTATATCAAATCATAATTTCAGTAATATACCGCAGGAAACAAATGTCATTCACACTGATATGGTCTACCTGTGGTTCTCAAATCAGGTTTAAAATTCATTTGAAGTTTTAAATTTGTAAATGTTTAATTTGATCTATTGGAGAGTCTGTAGTGGAAAGAAACTGGATGGATCGGAGACAGAGGAGGATGTGTGACACAGACCAGAGATAAACCTTGGATGCTGTAGGCCAACAGTTATGTTTTTGGAAGGTCATTAGTGGCTCCTCACCTTCATAGTAGTGGTCCTCCACTGTGATGATGCGTCCTCTGGTGGCCCTGGCGTTGTCGATGATGGTCTTGGAGTCCAGGGGTTTGATGGTGAACGGGTCGATCACACGGATGTTAATTCTTTCTGAGGGAGGAGAGAGGAAGGTGGAGGACGCAACTCAGTCCAACTGATGGTTCATATAAAGACTGTATACTTTTATGCTGACATGGGTTGGATTCTTTTGTTTTGTTTTTCTTTCTACCTTTCTTCAGCAGTTCAGCAGCAGCCAGAGTCTCGTGGAGGGTCACTCCTGCTCCAATCACAGTCACATGGTCGTCATTGGTTTTATACACCACCTGAGTGGGAAGTGAGGAGATATTTGTTAGTGGACTTCATACGGAAACATGCACACTGTCTAGTCAGATTAGTCTTTTGTGATAATGAGGTATAAAGAGAGAAAAATAAAGAGTCCAAAGAGCATGAAAGAGTTTAAACAATATATCAAACGCTGCTACAAACCTTAGCCTGGCCAACATGGAAGTCCTCATTACAGTTGTAGATGATGTTGTTCTCTGGGCGGCTCGTTCGGATGAAACACAAACCCTGAAACGAACCAGAAATAATCTACATGAGTCTGTACTTTTTAAAACACAAGAACTGTGGAAGATTGGATCCCATACATCTAAATATCATGGAGTTTTTACTCTGCTCTAACCCTTTTTCATTTCTTCTAACAGGTGACTAATGGTACCTTTGTGTTGGCGGCGAGCTCCACAGCTTTCTCAGTGGAGACGCCGTCGCTAGGGTAGAAGACGGTTGCCGTGGGAATGGCTCTAAACATGGCCAGATCCTCCAGACCCATCTGAGAGGGCCCGTCCTCACCTAAATATAGACACCAAATATCAGCACCAAAAGGCAGGTACAGCAAGACTCACATGTTTAATATAGACTGGAAGTTAAATTCTGGTAGACTGGCATGCATTCAGTCTGGAAAGGTGCGCATGCAATGTACCTGGAGAGGTGGAGGAGAAGGAGAAAGGGGAGGAGGAGGAGGAGGAGGAGGAAGAGGTGAAAGACAATCAGGCCACTCTGTCATCACCTCCATGACACAGAGACAGTGAGGGGGAGGAGGGGAGGAGGAAGAGGGCTGATACCAGGAGAGGAAGATGGACAACAGAATAACAGGAAGTGAGAAGTTGGGCGGGAAAAAAAGTTTAGGATCAGGAAAACTAAAACTGAGACATTCTGAGGAGCGGTTCAACCCACTGCAGAGAAATGAAAGCATAAAACAGCATCTGATAAAACAATAAATAATTAAATATCTTCTGCAGACAGTTTGCTCAGCAGCTAAACATCAGCGTGGGTTGATTCACATTTGACATGCATTGTGCACATTTTGGTTTTGGGGAGTAGTGAGAGGAAAGACGGGTCACATTGAAGGTCATAATGATCTAATATGGGTTACAGTGGCTAGCAGACAAGATCGCTCCACAATGATAAAACCTTCAAAGCACAGCTTGTGACAAATTTGATATGCTAACAAAATGTTCGCTACCCTAAGATGTAATCATAATATCATGTTTGTTTGTCTTCCCTCTCTCATATGACACCCATCTCTACAAAATGACACCTACATAAATGTACTCTGTAACAATGATAGTATGTTGTTGGGGAAAAAGTCAGAAGAACTAAAATGACTTTAAAATGAGCCGCTGAAAAGGTCAAAGGTCAGTTCTTTCAGGTCATGATTGTGTGAAAAGAGAGACAGGAACTGACCAATAGAGACACCACAGTGGGAGCCGCAGAGGTTGATGTTGCTCTCAGAGATGGCGGCCATGCGGAGCTGGTCGTAAGCCCGAGAGAAGAAGGTGGCGAAGGTGCTGGCAAATACCACGGTACGGTCCCGCACGGCACAACCAATCGCCACGCTCACCTGCAAGGAGAGGAGAGAGAGATAGAAAGGAGGGGAAAGGAGGAGGTACATAATTGGCAACAGTTTTACAAATGTTGACATTCATGGTCCCAAGAGGATAAATCCGTCTGACCCTGGTAATCCCCTGACTTTTCCTCGAGCACCACCAGGAGGTTTTACTTTGGTTTTTAGTGAAATGTTTCAGTTTCACCCACTTCGACATCATATCCCCATTTAATAGCTTGTGTGATCCAAAACCTGTCCAGCCATCTAACATCTCTTTCTCACCATGTTCTGCTCTGCGATGTAGCACTCCACGTAGCGGTTGGGGTGTTCGTTCTTGAAGAGCTCGGAGAAGGTGGAGTTCTTGGTGTCTCCATCCAGAGCCACCACTTGGTCGTTGTAACGGCCCAGCTTGGCCAGAGCCACGCCGTACGCCTTCCTCGTAGCAATCTGGTAACACAGGGACAAACAGACAACCAATCAGTACTAGATACTCCAGCTCGGCTGAAGCTTTGTTGTATTCTATCTGAAAAGTTCATTTGTTTGGGTCGAAATAAAATACAATTTAAAACCCAAATGAAGTGTTTTTAAGGTTAGGTTGTGCCACCACTGATCGTACCTTCTCTCCAGATTTGTAGCTGGGTGCACTCGGCATGCGGATGTTGCGGATGCTGACAGACGATGCGTCGTCGTTGGGCTGAGCAGGATACAGGCGCTTAGTGCAGCTGACGACGCGGCCCTGCATCTCCTTGATCACGCTGTCGGCCATGTCTTTGGGCAGGGGTTTACCGTGCCAGCCCATCTTATCCTCCGCCGCTGAAACACACACAGACACAACTGAGGACTAGAGCAAACAACCACAACTATTACTGTGCAGTATAATACATGACAATAAGAATTTATTACAGAGTGGAGGTAATAAAAACTCAAATTTTATTCACAAGAAAAATAAAAAATGGTGCCAAACAGTAAACTTGACTGCTTATGTGGTCAAAGTTGCTGCATATATGCTGTCAAATTTTCACATTTCAAACGAGTCCTGAGTTAAAAGTGGGAGATGGAGTAGAACTAAACTGATAAAGCTATAAAAGTATAATCCTGTGAGGATTAGGAGGTTCCTAATTGGACCTCCAGAGATGACTTGTATGTGCTTTTGGTATCAAGGAAGTTTAGATAAAAATGCACCTGCAAATATAAAGTACATATACTCTATAAACCAAATCCCTCCTGACATCCTGCATACTTATCTCCTCCACATGTATGCATGTGCATAAAATAAACTATGTCCAGCTGTCACACTCATAACAATCCTCCACCTCAGTGGGTCCCAACAGGCTACTTCAAAGATCAAAATGTTAGAATGAAGAGGCCACAGGCTTATAATAACACTCAAGACCTCTCTTAGACACACACACGTTGCTGTTATAACAACTGTTCTCTTTCACAAACACACGTGGGCACACACAGTTATCACAACACGAGCACAATGGGCTGTTGCTGCGAGTGTATCCTACACATTCTGAGGGATTACCGAGCTGCAGCAGCTAAAGCACTAAAGCGCTGCCTGGATTACAGCGAGTTAGGGCCCCTCTGCACCGATGGCCTTAAGAAAACTTCTGACAGAAATATTATTCCCAGTGAGTTGCCCCCGTTTTACCTAGTCATCATTTAGAAACAGGTTTTTGGAGCAGGTTAGCAATAAACGCCTGAGGTCATTGACAGTTTGATATCCAAATTTAAAAGAGAGACATCTAATGTGGAACAAACTGGCAGAAGAGCTAAGACTAGAGACAAAAATCCAATCCAAATTCAAATCCAAGCTAAAGACCTTCCTGTTTACCGTTGCTTTTAATTAATTTTCTTGTTTGTTTTATTGTTCTTATTGTGTGCTTTTGCCTGTTTGCTTTTATTGTTTTTATTCTATGTGCTTTTGCTTGCTTTTATTGTTTTTATCATTTGTTTCCTGTGCAATCTGTAAAGCACTTTGGGTATGAAATGTGTTATATAAATAAATCTGCCTTTCCTAGACACAATAATGACTTAATAATGAAATAATATCACTTCAAAAAAGTAGATGATTTAATCCATGGTGTACACTCAACAGCTCACATCCTCCATACAATATTTAGGAATTATTGAGTTTGTAAAACCAGGATAAAACCACTCTGATATTTGAACTCCCATACTGTGGATCACTGCGTGCGTGCCTGACTATTGTACCTGGGATGCCCTTGCCCTTGATAGTCTTGGCGATGATGGCAAGTGGCTGGTGGCGGGGCTGACTCAGCACCTTACACAGCTCCTCCACACTGTGGCCGTCCACAATGATGGACTGCCAGCTGGGAAAACACAGGAGAACAAACTTCAAAATGCAGTCCTATAGGTGCTTGAGTATAATAGAATATATGTCTGGGTACTGTTTTTTTATGGGATAATCCTACTGGAATTCCTGCAGGCCCCTAAAATCATCCCCACCTTTCATCCTACTCATGATGGCACTGCAGCACTTTTTTTTTAACTTAGCAGCATGTTAGTATTTTAGCTCATATCAGTGTTCAGCAAGTGTTTGATGAGGCGATGAGGCAAGATTTAACACCAACCCAAATTAGCACAACATTTTCACAACATAACACATCACATCATATCACAGCATCTTTGTAAACTTATTCAAACACATCTTAGTCCTGAGGATCATGATTACAAAGTTACACTGATTGTAATCATAATGCTTGAATTTTTTATGAGCCAGAACCTGCAAGTATTTAGCATTTTTTTCCTCAATAAATGACAAACAATTAACTGATTATCAAAGCTGTCTTTGGGTTGATAACTCAAGTAATTGTCTAATCATATAAGCACTCAGATGTACAAATACTTCACCCTCTGTCTCCCCCCCCTGCTCACCCAAAGGCCTCACAGCGTCGCTGGTACTTCTCCACATGGTGCTGGAGTGGAGCCGGGTCGCTCTGACCCAGACGGTTGATGTCCAAAATTGCCACCAGGTTGTCTAGCTGGTAGTACGAGGCGAAGGCCATGGCCTCCCACACCGAGCCCTCGGACATCTCTCCATCACCCAGCAGGCAGAACACCCGATAGCTACAAACAGAGAGAGAGACAAGAAGAGATGAATAAATAGTTAAGAGGGTTAATTTTCCATATCAGCTACATTTTCCCTGATGGCACATCCTCCCATCTGCTGATTCCTCCTATAGGACTCAATGTGACAGCTGACCCTCACACCTAAAACACACACACAAACACACTCCACCCCCTCCCCCCACCCCCCGCTGAGCTCTGATCATCCTCACTAGCTGCTCCCGCGGCGTAACGACTCCTGACAGCTTTCCGGTCAAATAGACACATTCTCATTAAAGCTGGAAGATCGGCCGAGACGCGCCGCATTACGCCACGCATTCCAACCCCGAGAAAACACACGGCACAGAGAGAAAAGAGAGGAATTCCACAGAGGTGGAGATGGAGAGAGGGAGAGAATAGAGATTTGAGATGGGAGGGGGAAATTTAAAAAGCAGTTAGACTGATCTTTAAAAGCCGGTTTCTGAAATGTTACCGCTGAAACTATCCGTAATGATATACAGATGCACTGAACCTGGAAAAAGTGCATCATTCAAGGTCTCTAAATTAGAGAATTTAAATATTATGGCTGATCATTTAAGTAACTCTGTTTGAAACTAGGGATGAATGATAATTCAATATGATAATTTATTGTCTTTCAATGGAATTGTATCGTGATGAAATCATATATCAAGATATCCTGATACACAATTACCTTTACTTTATCAAGGGGCTAAAACACATTAAAATCTTCAGGTTTGTAAAGAAACTAAAATGTATTCTGTGTCACATGTTTTATTAAAATATAGAATGCTTGTCGCTTACATTTTTACATAATTTTTTGTCAATATATATATATATACTGTATATTTGTGTGTGTGTGTGTATATAAAGTATGTATGTATGTATGTATTTATGTATATATGTGTATGATAAAGATCTAATGTCCCAGTCACTGTGTTTAAAGGGATAGTTTGGGTGTTTTGAAGTGGGGTTGTATGAGGTTCTTATTCATAATCAGTGTATTACCTACAGTGGATGACGGTCGGCACGCCTCCAGTTTGGAGAAACAGACAGGAGTTACAGCGCGGAAGCAAAGTAATGTACTGCTGTGGACGAGGCCAGCAGCAAAACGTATTTTAGACACCTAAAAAGAAAGACCCACCTAAAAAAAAGTGTACGCTATATTTGGAATATTTTCCGACTGAGAACTGAACTGAAACTTATCTATACTGTTTTTATTAATGGAGTCTGGTGACTTTGAAGAGAGCATAGATAAGTTGCACTTTCAATTCAGTTCCCCATCAGAAAGGGCTGTCTGACAGCAAGATAAAGTAGTGAAAATATTCTCAATATAGCGTACACTTAAACTGATATAGATTGTTTTAGGTGGGTCTTTCTTTTAGGTGGCTACAATACGTTTTGCTGCCAGCCCCGTCTTGTTTCTCCAAGCTGTGGGCGTGTCGACAATCATCTACTGTAAGTAATACACTGACTATAAGTACCTCATATAACCTCACATCGAAACACCCAAACTATCCCTTTAACGTAGACTATAAAGTTGTCTTAGTCTTCAATTCTGAAGTTTTCAAAATTGTAAATATAAGTGGTAAAAGTTGCAGGTCGTGATAAACTGCAACACATTCTGCCAAAGATGACACCAATAGGGTACAAGATCAAGAACACAGTTTGAAGGGCATCCATTACAACTACAGCAGGTTGAGGCTTCAGCTACAGGAGTAAAGTAATCCCTCCGGAGGTGTGAGGAGTGTGTGTGTGCTTCTCGTTCATCCTGTCTTTGCAAGGTGAGAACAACAGACCAAGACAAGATGATACCTCTCCTTGATAACAGCCCAAACACGTCCTCACATTTTGTGCCACCCACACCACTACACCCTGCCAACACAAAACCAACGAACAAGAAACTTGAGTTGAATTAACTCCTGGGTTTGGTGTTAAGCATGAATGAGCATGAGGAGGATCCCTGCATGTGTTTGATCCAATAATGAGTTTACAACTGCAGATTATTGAATCAGAGCCACATAAGCATGAAGCAACGAACAGTGTCAGTTATTCCGTCTCTGTTGATGGAGCGTATTTGACGGGTTAATTCATGTATCGTATTTTAATAAACCACACCCTCAGAGAAGCTGAGGGGTCAGTTTGGGTGTTGATTCATATCCTGCTAATAGTTTGATCAGAAATATCATAAAATGGTACATATTCCTGCTGCTCAACTCCAGCTATGTGTATGTGTGCCTCTAGAAGGGGTTCATATTGTTGCCATTCAGCAGTTTGTGTCTCAGATTATGTTATCAAACCAGTGATGCAGCTTTCTAAAGTGAGCGCTGAGCCGTTACGTTGCAGCGAATTAGTTTGACAAGCTGCTCCGAGCATCGCAGGGGAAGCGAATACGCCCTTCTGCATGCACGCACAACCACACACAGCGTCCACAGTCACACATGTACAATATAATCGACCGTATATGCAACGCGTAGATGCAACAGAAGCGCAGCGTGGGATTTTGCCTTTTTTTGGGTGAGAGGATGAGGGTAAAGGGCGAGGCAGAGAGATGAGGGCGGAGCTGCGCTCTCGCATGTGTGATTATTAGAGCAGAAATAATTGAGTGCACACAGAATGCAGAGTGAGAGATATCGAGGGCCGCCAACTCAGACTGCAATTGCGGCATTCCCTGACCGCCTGTTTCAATGCGTCTGTTATGTGTAAAAAAACAAAATTGTCTTTGAGACCGTCTCCCTCTGTTCTGTCTACAATGAAATTGTACTATGTTCCTGAAATTCAGCTTTTGCATCACATCCATTTGCTATGAAAATGTGAACGGCATGCGTTCCCATCTCGCTCTCTCTATTGTTGTGCTGGGAACCATGTGGCTCTTTCTAGATCACACTAGAACAAAGGGGACACACGAGGACTGATCCGCAACCCTGCTAACATTCAGCTGAGTAGTAGATGACCACTGTGCATTTCAGGGCTGTTAATCTATTGTGATGTAAATATCAGGGCTGTCAAATTTAATGCAATAATAACACATTAACGCAAGTTAATTTTAATTTCTTTAACGCATCAACGCAATCGATCTTTCAGAGGTTGTAGCAGGCTCAGTTTTAAAGCTAGAGTGAAGATGAAACTAGAAAACCTAAGGAATTATGTCACACTAGCTTGTCGCAAAGGAGGTTAAATAAGGTACTTTAAATTTTAGCGAGGAGGACAATCATGCGATAAATATTTTAATCGATTGATAGCCCTAATTAAAATGTTTGAAACTGACAAAATCTAAAATAAAAGAAGCAGCTGCAGAAGTGTGCAAATCATGAAACTGTTTAAAAAAAAAAGAAGAAAAGCAATTAATATCAATCTATGAATTTGAAGTCCTTCTTTCTAAAGAGACAAATTAATCCCCATCACTGATTTCTTTTACCACTTGATCTCTTCCTGTGGTCGTCTCATTACTGAGCAGATACCCTCATTCATCCTGATCTGAAGGTAGAACTGATCGGAGGTCAGATCTCCTTGCTCTCCGAGTGGCTGCCTAAATGTCAACCCAGACCAGGCCTGTCAGGTGAGGTTTGATCCAAATCTAAAGGCTGAAATGTCACATGTCAGCACGGCTCACTGCAGCGTGCATTATGCCCATGCATAATTTCAGACCGTCTGCCTTTACTATGTGCAGATGCAAGCTGGGCTGCTGTGCTCCTTCATTTATGTCGTCTGCATGTTGGAGAGTCTCTGCATCACAATTTGTGTGTGTTTTTTGTGTGTGTTACCTGGCCTTGTCAAAGTATTTTCCAGTGTAGGCCATTCCACAGGCAGCTCCCAGCCCCTGACCCAGAGATCCAGTGGCCACATCCACAAACTGCTGCTTCTGTTAGCACACATACACACACACACACACAAAACATGCATCTTACTCTACAGACAAGACTGCAAACACAGAAAGCATCAAGTACAGTGGATGGATTATTTTCTTAACATGCAAGAAAACAGTCTGTGTCTAGCAGTGTGGCAGCATCTGGGTTTATGTGGACACAGTGTCTGATTAATGTCTGCAGCAGAGGAGAAAGGAGCTGAGGACGGACCATCTCTGTCACACAAGAACATCTTTGTCACCATGTCCCTGCCTGCAGACGACATATATAGCACGTCTGTCCATCCTTACTGTAAAGGACAGAGGGTGTCGTATCCTGTACAGATTGTAAAGCCCCCCGAAGCAAATTTGTGATATTGGGCTATGCAAATAAAACTGACTTGCCTGCAGACAGTATATGTTATCTGTCTAAGTGTGTTAATGTCTCTACATATGAACACAATGTGCAGCAAGTACACACGTTACGTTTTAAAGTTGTCATTCACAAGCCTCTTTTGGCTTGAAGAGGTAAAACTATCCAGGATTTTAGAGGGAAAAGGCAAAGATTACAGAAAGGCTGGAAAACAGTGTTGCATAAAGATATTTATTATAATTTTTTCACAATACTATTTATCCTGCAATCCCTCTTAGATGGTCTCAATGCCCAGGTTGGGAACCACTATTCGAAAGCTAATTTTCTTCATTTTTATAGTGCAGTGTGAGAAATATTAAAACCATTTCTAGCAGGGAAAAATTTGACTATCCTAAATTGCTGAAAGGGAGATTTTGAAATGCTGCATTGTTGAAAGTTTCAGTGTGGCTACATCCAGTGACATACATTTCCTTGGTCGTGTCATATCAATATTTTAAGATTCTTAGATGCGGTCAAAAGATTTGCCTGAATAAGCTCAGAGCAAGCAGAGTTTGACAGATGGCTACATGCAGGAAGAAGCTGGAAGCAAAGTCAAACTTAAGCTTAGGCACAAAACGTTGGAAATATGATCTTTGAGTTGGTAAAAGATATCATGAAACAGCTTAGGGAACTGTTTTGGAGTCAAATCAGAACGATTCTGATGTGTTAATGGTTGAAGAGCATTGCTTCACGGTTCATTTACTGGTATAGTCCTGTTTTAAATATTGGCTTTCACATCTACATCTATTTACTGTCAAAATACCGGTAAAATACCCCTGATTAACACAGAGAATGGTAGTGTAAGGGGTTTTGTGTATTCCTAATGCATATGTGTTGGTACGTTGGAATAAATAACTTTCAGACCCAGAACTTCCTGCAGGTCTGAACGTCACCTCACCGGCACAGGGTGTCCCTCCAGGATGGAGTCGACCTTGCGGAGGTTGAGGAGCTCGTTCTCCTTCAGGTAGCCCGTCTCCGCCCACACGGCGTACAGCACGGGGGCTGCATGGCCCTGAGGAGGCAGAGGTCAAAGGTCAAAGGTTAGAGTGTTAAGATCACATACTGTATACCTGATTTTGCTGGTGCTGGAGCTGCTATCAAAGTTTAGAAAACGCTCATCAATGTTAGTGAGTTATAAGATCCTGTTTTATGTCTCTATCTCTATATTTTCTTCCCTCAGGTACCTTTCCTGCACAGCTAAACAAAGAGTTTCCTGCTAAATGAAAGGTGAGAGAACAAAGAATAAAATTCATTTTGAAGTGTGTGCATCAAATCAGGCGTGACATTTGGCAAAGTAAAGTCTGGAATTTGCAACTGGCACCTTATAGACATCAAACAAAAACATATGCATGTGAACTTACAGACGCACGCATAATGTGTCACCTTATACTGTAATTAGTAAATCATTTAGATGTTCCTTGTGTGTGCTATCTCTAGGCATGCATCAGAAGAACGCCTGGTATGTGTGGGTGTAAGTTACCTTAGAGAGGATGAAGCGGTCGTTGTTGACATTACGGGGGTCTTCAGGTCGGTACTTCATGGTATGAAAGAACAGCACAGACATGATCTCTGCCACGCTGCAACATGATGTGGGATGACTGCAACAAAACGATGGCGAGAGAGGAATTAGATACACAGCAATCAGATTAAAAACTTCATGTGCCTCGTGATTCCTCTGTTCAAATCTACAAGCATGTTCAGAGCATGTTGTCCACACGCACAGATCCAGAGGAGAAGAGGAGAAAAAAAGGCTAAAGACAAAGTGGCAATCAGAAGTGGAGCTTCACTCTTGTGGGTTAATTCATGCCAGACCAGCTGTAGAGTTATGTAAGACAGACAGTACGCTAGTGAGACTGATTTTATCAGGGTTAGACAGTCACTAAGTACATATACAGTATCTCCCGCGCTCAAACACACACAAGTGTAAATGCATTTGAAGGATGTCCTTTTTTCCACTCTCCCTCATACATGCACACACATACAGTGCAAAAGCATATTTCAATGTGTAGTCCCAAACTGTTACAGTCAAGCCAATTTAACACAAAATAGGTTATGATGAAGTTTTTATGTCTAGAATGTTGTTCACTTTATTTTCAATCCACATGCCAATAATACCTCACTCAGGCCTTCCCCATGAAGGCCTTTTTTCTTTACTCTCCTGAAATGGAAAATGTGATCAAATAATTAAAAAAAAAAAAAACAGAAGGAGATGATGAATAAGCATGACCTTATGTGGGATGAAGGATGCTCTGTGAGAGGCTGAAAGGTGACAGATGCTTTATATATGGTTGTAAATAATGGACTTAACGAAACATGGGATAAACAGAAAAAAGTTAGTGCATAATTATGATAAAAACGAATAAAAGAATATAAAAGTGTAAGTTAAAAGAGAAAAAAAATTAAAAGGATAATAAAAACAATCAAAAGACAGTAAAGTGCAGCATTTGATCAATTAAGAAAAGCGTCTGAGAACAGTTTTTGGTCTTGAGTCTAGATTTGAAAGTGGCCACTGATGGTGCATCTGGAAGTTTGTTCCACAGTTTAGCAGTTTAGTTTTCCTATGATTTATTTTCATTTTAATCTGTTATTTTCTATCACTACAATAACGCTGCAGCACGTTTGTCAATTCAGATTTTATTTTGAAATTTCTCCAAACACACACACACACACACACACACTATGTCAGTCGGTCCACGAGCTGGCTGGCTGCACGGGATCATCCTGCACGGATCTCTGCTCCTCCTCCTCTGTTACATAACCGATCACACAGTCCGCAAAGAGTGAAGGGAGAGCAGAACACTGCTGGTGCACCTGCAGCAATTCATGCCGAGTCTCCAAATCCGACACGATTTAATCAATATTTTATGATTTAAAGGAGCGGTAGTGCAAAAAACAAACACGCCTGATAATTAAATGCATTAAGTCGCATTGCAATCAGGAACTTAACACGCTCGTGAACTTAAATACAGATACGAAAAAATGCCAAATAAATGAACTCTGAACCTTGTACACTGAATCCTTTCTGGAGACGTGCGTAAATTACGCACAGCGCGTAAATTACGCACAGCGCGTAAATTACGCACAGCTGCGTAAATTACGCACAGTGCATGTTGGCACAGAACTGTTTTACGCACCAGAGAAAATAAGACAGGAACATTTAAAATGCCTCAGTTTTTGCATGGCACATGAGACGCACATTACTTATTGTGATATTCTGCATCTGTAGCTTTTCCTGCTGATCCTCCTGCACGCTGCAGACACTCAGTCCATCAGGAAAATGATATGTTTAGATATATTTTCTTTTCTTCTATACTGTTTTTTGTATGTATTTCATTGTTTTTATTGGGTTGTTTTCCACTGGTTGGTTAGGGTTTTTCTGCACATTTTGTGTACTTTTTGTTTAACTTTTGTTGTATTTTTAAAATTATGTTAGTTTAGATTTTTCTTCCTTTTTTGTTATAGTTATATTCTCCTGGGATTGGTGGGGAGGTCCTTTGTATATAAGCCTGTAATGCTTCTTGACCTCTCCTGACACAGTTCTTTTTTTTTTTTTTCATTGACTGGATTCTGTGCTGTTTTATAGTACTGAACAGTAGCACTAAATGAATGCAGAGCTGTGGATTGTTTATGGATGTTTTAGGTTGTATTCTCAGGTATTGTCTTATTTATTGTAGTATTTATCAACTGTACTATTTATAGATTTTAAGGAATGAGAGAGAGAGCCAGGGTAAAATGCTTTTCATTGCATTTCAATATACACTGTACTTTTAAATGCATATGACAAATAAACTTGAAACTTGAACTTGAAACTAAATAAATAAAATAAATGGCTTTGTGTTGTGTAAATTCGAGCTTATACATTATAATTTACCCTTTAAACAGACAAGTGCATGAATCATACATCAACTGGACACTTTGCTATGCTGTGTCCTACTACTATAGACCTCCAGCTCGGTTTAATCTGTGCGTAATGCTCCTCTTACCCGCTGCCAGCTGCAGTCGTCGCCTTGATGGAGTTGATCCGCAGCCGGATGGCGATGTTCCTGAGCGCCTGCACCGTCTGCTGGTCCGGTTTATGGTAGTCCTCCATCTGGCCGATGCACAAGAAGAAGAAGAGCACACACACGAGCCGGTTAAATGGAGTTAAGAGTTAAAAGAGAATAAAAGGCTGGATGAGTGTGCAGGAGGACGCTGTCAGGGGTTAAAAAGAGGCAGTGGCGTTGAACCTGACAGACACAGAGAGAGAGAGAGAGAGAGAGAGAGGAGGGGAGGAGAGGAGGGAGGGGGCGTGTTGGGAAGCAAAGCCTGAATCTGGCTAATCTCGGGCTAAAAGGAGCCTACAGCTACTCCTGACTGTCACGCATGAGCACAGCCAATAGGAGGAGGGCTTTCAGTTGAGACCAAGGTGCACGCACACACGAGCAGGTGCACGGTCACACAAAGTATTGTGTCAGGTTCAACCTCCAAACTGATCTAACATTTTTGATGCAGATTAAGACAAACAGAAAAGTGAAGCAAATCATTAACACATTTTTTTTTTTACACATGGTGTATTAAATCTGTTTTGGTTAGAAATATTTAAGTTTATAGAAGACATTTTCAGAAAACCTCTGTATTTAAAAGCAGAGGATATCATACTCGGGAAACCTCCAATTGGTCTCGGTAAAGATGAACGTTACTTATTTAGAATACTCAGAATCACAGCACTGAAGCAAATAACAAAAGGGTGGAAAAAAACTAAACCTAAATGGAAAAATGTAATTCAAGAAGTAAAAGTTATGGAACAGGGAACTCACAAAATAAGGAATGTGGAGAAAAATATAGTTACATGGGTTAACACGCATGCACATATACATATGCTTGGAGGTGACCTGACGTTAAGGAGGATGCCTGTGTGCCCATGTAAATGATATTACTATATATTTGCTATATATTTTTTTGGTTTGTTTGCTTTGTTGTTGTTTTTAACTCTACTCTTTCTTTTTGTCATTATTGTTATTTCTCTTCTTGGTTTTGAATGTTGAGGTGGTTTTCTCTATAGTGTACTTGATGGGTTTGTCTGTAAGCTCATCTACTTAAAAGTTGGTTTATAGACTGTTGTAATTACAAACAGTGGATTGCATATATGGAAACAGCCTTGAAAAAAGGGAAAAAATAAAGTATATATAAAAAAAAAGAAAATTCATGAGTGAAACTTCAAGCAAACAACTTTATAATGCCAGAATTATAAAATATTATAAAACCAAAGTGGCTGCACAGTAGCTGCAACATTTTTAGTTGCTATAGGAACAAAATTCAGCTCATTACTTCTGTATTTTGGTTCGTCTTCACATTGAATGAATAACTGCTGCCTACTTCCATCACCACATGCAACCATAGTGTGTGTAATGTCTGATATATTACCAAGATATGCATGAAAATATAAATATATCCAAGACACATGTGATGACCATGTCATGCAACTGCTGGTGCCATACCCCATGCACTTGTTGCATGACATGATCATCAAATGTGTCTTGGATATATTTATATATTTCACGCATATCTTGGTAATATATCCCACTTCAAAGTATTTTTTTTGTATGCATCTCATTACATACAACATACATTTCTACAGTTTATACATGTATTTGGTTAATAAAACAACTTTTTATGTAGCTATTTATACAAATCAAAATGTACACAAATATAATATTGCATAAATGCAACAATAAAACCATTTGAAAGTTTGATATCTGTTGGCCTTCAGATTAAATTGGATAATGAGAGGGAATACCAAAAGCAAGTCCGGGATGTATGGGCAAGACTGATTCAGTCACATCAAATGTCACTTTGAAGTACAGTGTGTCAAATCAACATAAATTGAGTATAACTGAAAATGTATATATGGCGGTACACAATAAGAAGTAAAAGGTACTCATGTGGACAAAAATCAGAAGTGTAACGGTGAGTACCGGCCCATTTCAGACACTGTATATATAAATATATAACCTCGGTTTTCAGATGCTCAGACTTCATACTAATGGACTTTTCTTGCAGTTGCACCATGTGACAGTTTGGGTGTGAAACTGTAGGTTGTCATATATCTGCACCAATATCACCAAGAAACCTCCTCTACTTCTAATGCATATGGTTTTTGAACAGAGTGCAGAATGATACTATCAAAGCTGAGTTTTCTTTTATCAAATTGATTTTTAAATGTGTGAACAATCTCGGCTTAGCTGTACTTTGTTCATATGTCACAAAAATGAATACCAATAGAATAGCCACTAGAGGATCAACAAATGGTAACTGCAGAGTGGCACAGCGCAAAACAACCTTTGGTCATTCATCTTTTTCAGTAGAAGGAATACATTTCTGGAACGCCCTACCAACAGAAATAAAAACACAAATACAACCTGACCTGAAAACGTTTAATGAAAAGGTGAAACACTGGCTGAAACTAAACCAAATCTGGGATCACTGATGATTGATTGGGAATATACATATGCAAATGTATGATGTGCTTTTCTGTATTGTTTTTAAATGTATTTTCTTTTTCTTAAAGCCTAACCAGGGACAAAGTCTGCAAATTAGCTATGGCTAGACCTATATACGTTGCATCGGTTGCACTTTAATTAAGTGGAACAATGTATTGTATTGTCCCTGTCAAATAGATGAATAAATAAAAATAAATACTGTATGTTTGGCTCGAGATTCTTCAGCACCAAACCTGATCCGTGGAGGGTCTATATGTTCAAATTCAAATGTATTCTGGTGATTAACATGAAAATGTTTGAATAGCAAAGATTAGACAAATATATCAGATACAGTTGAGTGTTATATAAACGGTTCTCTCTTTTAAACTATAAGTGTACCGGTCCTGTGAAGCTACGGCATTTACATGAAGAGAAGAAGGACAGTAACTGACAGTGATCTTACCTTAATGACATTTCCCACTGGGGCTGACCTGATCAGCTGCAGTACACAGCTGCACCTGCAGCATGCACATACAGACGTAGGCAAAGTTGTTGGTAACGTTCCGTTAAAGAGAGAAAAACCCACAATGGTCACTGAAATAACTTGAAACTGACAAAAGTAATAATAAATAAAAATTTACTGAAAATGAACTAATGAAAATCAGATATTGTTTTTGAATTGTGGTTCAACAGAATCATTTTAAAAAACAAACTAATGAAACTGGCCAGGACAAAAATGATGGTACCCCTAGAAAAGATGTAAAATAATGTGACCATAGGGACATATTAAACTAAGGTGTGTCCTGTAATTAGCATCACAGGTGTCTTCAAACTTGTAATCAGTCAGTCTGCCTATTTAAAGGGTGAAAAGTAGTCACTGTGCTGTTTGGCATCATGGTGTGTACCACACTGAACATGGACCACACTGAACATGGACCACAGAAAGCTAAGGAGAGAGTTGTCTCAGGAGATCAGAAAGAACATTATAGACCTTCATGTTAAAGGTAAAGGCTATAAGACCATCTCCAAGCAGCTTGATGTTCCTGTGACTACAGCTGCACATATTATTCAGAAGTTTAAGGTCCATGGGACTGTAGCCAACCTCCCTGGACGTGGCCGCAAGGGGAAAATTGATGACATATTGAAGAGACGGATAATACGAATGGTAACCAAAGAGCCCAGAACAACTTCCAAAGAGATTAGAGGTGAACTCCAAGGTCAAGGTACATCAGTGTCAGATCGCACCATCCGTCACTGTTTGAGCCAAAGTGGACTTAATGGAAGACGACCGAGGAGGACACCAAATCATAAAAAAGCGAGACTGGAATTTGCCAAACTGCATATTGACAAGCCACAAAGCTTCTGGGAGAATGTCCTTTGGACAGATGAGACAAAACTGGAGCTTTTTGGCAAGTCACATCAGCTCTATGTTCACAGACGCAAAAATGAAGCATCCAAAGAAAAGAACACTGTACCTAATGTGAAACGTGGAGGAGGCTCGGTTATGTTATGGGGCTGCTTTGTTGCATCTGGCACAGAGTGTCTTGAATCTGTGCAGGGTGCAATGAAATCTCAAGACTATCAAGGCATTCTGGAGCGAAATGTGCTGCCCAGTGTCAGAAAGCTTGGTCTCAGTTGCAGGTCATGGGTCCTCAAACAGGATAATGACCCAAAACACAGCTAAAAACACCCAAGAATGGCTAAGAACAAAACATTGGACTATTCTGAAGTGGCCTTCTATGAGCCCGGATCTAAATCCTATTGAACATCTGTGGAAGGAGCTGAAACATGCAGTCTGGAGAAGGCACCCTTCAAACCTGAGACAGCTGGAGCAGTTTGCTCACGAGGAGTGGGCCAACATACCTGTCAACAGGTGCAGAAGTCTCATTGAGAGTTACAGAAATCACTTGATTGCAGTGATTGCCTCAAAAGGTTGTGCAACAAAATATTAAGTTAATGTTACCATCATTTTTGTCTAGGCCAGTTTCATTAGTTTGTTTTTTTAAATGATTCTGCTGAACCATAATTCAAAAACAATATCTGATTTTCATTAGTTAATTTTCAGTGAATTTTTATTTATTATTACTTTTGTCAGTTTCAAGTTATTTTAGTGACCATTGTGGGTTTTTCTCTCTTTAACGGAACGTTACCAACAACTTTGCCTACGTCTGTACATGGGGGTGTTGTTTCGGTTTGACAGTCATAAAAGGTTCATTTTAGAGGACTAACCTTTTCTTCTCTTTTGATCTTGATATTTCAGGTTGGGCAACTCTTTACCACTGGCTGAAGCTGACATCCACATCTGGCCAGCAGGGGACCTGGGGTGGGTGATCCAAAAGGGGAAATAATAACGTTCTCCTTGCCAATATAGTTAATCAATATCTCTCTACAGAGGAGGAGAGACATTTGTTTCGTCACTTAAACCCAGAAAGACTCGCAGATCAAGTTCTCCAATGAAATAAACCCTTGCATGGGCCTGATACCAACTGATTACAATTTAATGTTGACAGCTTTACAACCATAGACTGGGTACAGCAGATAAACAGTGAGCACCTACTGACATCTAGTGGTCAAATAGAGAAACAGCATCATTCTCCTGTAATCCTGAATGACGCACTTCAGAGGAAACCATCTGTCCAAATGGGGGAAATTAGATTTTCTCTTAATTCCTGCTCTATTACAAAACTGTCCAAAAAAAGAGATTAAATTAGGAACCTTCTTTAGATGTTAATTTTGAGTCACAAAAATAGGCCGAATTAAAACATACAAAAATAATAATTAAAAAACAAATCACATTCCAGTCTAATCTTATTTTCACAGCAGAAAACAAAAAGAGACAACTCTATTTCAATTTCTTTAATATCACAAAATAAACCAAATTATGTACAGTGGCAACAATCTTGGAAAATTAATATAATTTGCAAAGACTTTTTCCAAAATCATATCTCTGGCCAAAAAGATAAATTATACCAAAGCGTAAAAATAACCTTAAAATCTTAAATATGTGACCGGGATTAAAAAACTCTACATTTCAATCATTCTTCCTGTGTTGCGTTTATTTAACCAACACACGCCAGAAGCGTTGGCAAGATTACTTCTCAAATGAAAAGTTATAACAGGGCAAAGAAGTGCACAGATTATTTGATTTCCTCGCTGGCAGTGGACTTGTCCTTTTTTGCATTATGAATCTTAATTTTGCAAAAATAAAAACAGGAAAGAAAAACATGATATTGAAAGCATGTGGATCTGAGTTCAACTTAACTATGCAGGACACAGAAGAAAACAAGACTGGCACATACTGTACATACTGCGAGTTATCAAATACATTCAAATAGCAGGACCATGATGCAAAGTAGTGGTATCACAATCAGTTACTCCCAAATGTTGATTACATTTCAAAAAGTGCCATAATCCCGGCAATTAATGTTTGCAAAACCTAATAAAAGTCTCCTACAAAGGTTTCCATCTGGAATGACTTGATGTATTAATTGCTTCGAGAACTATAGTGTAGACATCTGAACAGTAACGTGTGAGCCGACTACTAAAAAAAACATCACTGTACCATTTGTTAAAAAACCCCACAACTCATATTTTCCAGCTTTTACATTATTTTTATACTGGTTTAATGGTATTCTATGTGCTGAAAATGATGTGACAACCAGGTAAATAAAACCTATTAGTAATCTGTCGTGTCTTCAAAAGTGCCCACGAGCCACATCATTTTTCCCCCCTAAATCTATGAAAGCTGAGTTTCTGATGTACATTAGATCAGTTCTCAGCATTAATAACCACTCAGCGCTGCACATGATGAGGAGACAGATCTTCTTTCCTGTTCCCACTGCAGTCTGTAGGGTTTACGGCTCAGTGCTGCAGTAGCCTGTTACTGCAAATAAACAACAAGTTACCACAATTTGTTTTTCTCTTAAGTCTTTGTGACTTAACTGTGGCCTGGCAAAATTCATTTAGAAGCTTGAGTGGAAGTGGTTTCTATTTTTCATGATTAGTTTGAATTACTGGTATAAACTCAACTGGTTTGAAACACACTGAAGCTATCAAAAGCAGCCCTATTTTTAAGCAATTTAATATTAAAGGTGTGAATGTAATAACCCAAAATCAATCGTTTTTTCCCCCCTCATGATATTTAAATTATACATTGTTGCAGAACCAGAACCCAGAGGTTCAGATAAATTTAGCTCTACTGTACCATCATAACGTATCCGAAAATGCTGCTTTCCCTAAAGGCACCGCGACTGTCGTCTACTGCAAGTTCTCCTCCAAGAACATCCGAGTACTGAGCTCAGCTGGTGGAGGAGAGATGAACGACACAGACGAGGAGAAAGACAAAGAAAGAGAAAGAGCAAGGGTAGGGAGAAACGCGGGGAAAGGAAAAGGTAGCAAAGAAGCTGGTTTGTGCGTTCGTCTCTGTGTCTTTATGGACAGTCTGTAACACAACATTAAAAAAAAGCAACCGAGAGGAACGGAGTCTTAGATTGAGCTGCAAGTGCTTCTCCAAACAATAACGGATGTTTTTTTTTATCTTCCTTGGACAAGGGTTGAAAAAAAAAAAAAATCCTCAACAATCTCCTCCTTATTAAGACACACTGATAAACTGCTACAAAAACTGTGATGGCTCAGCATTACTTCGAGGGAGAAGGTTCAATAAGTGAAAAAAGGAAAACGAGCAGTCCTTTTTAATGCCACACAGATGGAACAGTTCGTCTGCAAAGACCCCCAAAACAGTTCTGTGGTCCCGATCACAGAGGTCTCTTTCTCTTAATGAACTGTAAGTGTGTTATCACTGTTCCCATACTCTCGCAATGGGAGAAGTCCAAAGACGTGAGATGAGCGAGTGAAGCAGCGTCAGTGATTCTCATAATGTTCAAGCTGCAAAAGATTTGTGGTCGCCGAAGCTCCGCTGTGGTCCCGTCCTCAAGAGAATTAAACCAGCAACAGCAAATCGTTACCAGTTCGTGGCCAAATGTTTTATCATGTTTATAAAGTAGAAATGAAAGCTCAAGGCCACACTGGGACGTTTTATCTCGTCCTCCTCTCCCACCGTAGTTCAGTTTTGACAAAGCAGACAAAAAGTCGATCCAAGATAACGTGAGTAGCCGGGACAGCGTCGGTGTTCAGGTGAGAACTCAAAAAGGTTCGGTGTCAGGAACAGAGGGTTAAATGGCACGCTGCATGCTATAATAACCCTGAGAAGACAGACTAGTTTTCAAGAGTTGTGGTGTACAGTGTGTCAAAAACCTGCTATCTGCACTTCTTTTAACTCCCATTAAGGTCTGGATTCTTCAAAGGGCACAAAGGGGTCGTAGCGCTGAAAGTAACAGTGGTGATGGTTGAAGGAGACTATAGCTTCATGTTGCTGAAGTCCTTGGACAGACTCCGCAGGTAAGCATCATGAATGGCACCGAGGAAGTCTGGGTCATTCTAGACGGGGAGGAAGTAAACAAGAGAGGAATGAACAAACTACACCCGTCTGTGTGCGTGTTTTCACCGGAATTCAATATTTTCATTGGAAACATAAATTGTAAAACTTAAACGCTTCGTAAACCGCCATGAAACCATCAGTAAATCGTTTTATTTCGGTCTGTCATTTGCTTTGTTCTCTCGTCGTTCCTTCTATCTGATTCACTCTAACTCGCTCGACCACAGCTCCCTCTCTCATTCATTATCTCTTCGTCTCTCTTTATCTTGCACAAAGACTAACTTTGTGTTTACGCTTAATAAACATCAAGAAATGTCCACCCCTCATCCCAATATTGATACTAATTACACCCTGTACTTTATTATTTTTTTGTGAATGAAGATGTATACAAGTTGTAGCTGCCGCCAGGTTTGTGTTTGACCAATCAGCAACTTTCAGCCCAACAAACTCTGCCCTGAAAGTGCCTGAACTATCAGAGAGTACTAGCTCTGGAGCACTGACTGTTTTGCCATCAGGAACTCAATTTAGTCCCTGGTTCCTCTGATCGAAAGGCAAGGTTCTTGGTCCCATGGGACAGTTCTACGCCTTGAAATTAGACCAAAATGTTGTGTTGTACTAGCTTTTCTTTTTTTGCAATCTGGGTGAACTGACCCTTCAACTTTACACTAGAGTCTTTTCCTTTTGAAACCATAAATGTAAGGTAATGGAGAACAGCTTTAGCTTGGAGTTGTTCCACTCCAACCTGCCAACATATATATGTTACGCTCTTTGTGTACCTTAATGAGGTGTATCAGAGTATCCTGTAGCTGTGTTTTGCTGCAGGCTGCTTGTGGAGGCTCTAAAGCTCCTACAGAGGAGCAGGAGGGCTCGGAGGGGGCAGGAGGGACCACCGATGCTGCTGCTGTTGTCTTACTCATGGACTGCTGGAAGGCGCTGGGGGAGAGAAGCACAGATATCGGCGGCCCTGGAACAGCAAGACCTGGACTCATAGGGACAGCCTAGGGATAGAAAAGGAAAGACGGGGAGATACAAAGGAGAAGAAACGACAAGAACAAACAATAGGATGGATTATAATCTAATTTGTTGTGGTATAAAAGGGAGAAGACACTGATGAGGGCAATAACAGATCCACAAAAGCAGCTGCTAAGACAACCGTTGAACTCACAGACATCGGTTTGATCAGGTTTGGAGGCTGAGAGAAAACATCCATCTCTTTGCTGTGCTGCAGAAGCGGTTTCCCCATGGGCTCCCGGAAGCTGTGAGGGGGGAACAGCGTGCTTGGCAGGAAGTTGGGTGCGAGGATGGGTTTGTGGATGTCCGAATTCACAGATGGCACCGCCGCTTTGAGGGAGCTGAGTATCTCCTGTCCCAAATAGGCCGTAGGAACTGCTGATGGTGCTGCAGGACCAGGGGGAGCAGCACGAGGCTCTGGGCCAGCTGGAAGCACCATGAGAGGGGAGACGGAGCATCGAGGTTGGGGGTCTGACCTGGGGACCACTGACTGGAAAACAGGGGTGGAGTGTAGCGGGTACGGAGCTGGGAGCAGGCCAGGGACTTGGTGCCGCTGACTTGACCCAGGGTTTTGGGGCGTGAGATGGGGAGGAAAGAGTGGATTTTGGTGGGCTGGAGTGGGATAAGACTGGTTCTGGAGGTAGGCAGTGGAGGGGTCACTGGGAGCAGTGATGGTGTTCTGTGTGGGCATCATGGGTAGAGAGGGGTCCTTAGGGAGGGACGAGCCAAAGAGCTCCTCGACTGTGATCTGCTTCACCATTGTACGAGAGCTCTGGTGAGTAAAAAGAACAAATCTGTGAGCGGTGGTGGAAATTAAACGCATGGAAAACAACTTGGTTGATAAAAAGAATATCAATAAAAAATGACAAAACCAGCAATATGAGGATGCCACAACTGTATTCCTCTCAAAGGTCAACTTGTTGTCAACTATGATGCCCAAATACTTGAAAGATTCAACAATCTCAACATCGTCCGTTAATTATGGTGTTTGCAGGAGTTGGGTGGTGACGGCTGAAATCAATGCACATGTCCTTAGTTTTTGTCACATCACATTCAATTCTAAAATAGCTTCATTACACCATAATCATACGGGGAGGGGATAATAAGAGGAGCCCACTTGGTTTAGTGGTAAGATGCCGACCATGTATCGTCTAAAAACGGCATAAAAATTAAGAGATTCGTTAGTGCTGGAGCTTCCAGTATTTTGCTAACTGGGACCTGGATCTAAAAATAGAACCACCTATCAAAAAACACCAAAAGTAGGCAAGATCAGCTATCAAGTTGTGCGTCCATATTCTCGATCCTTAAACTCCTTCCGGATTGAATTCCTAGGTATAAATCAAGAAAATGCATTTTGCATATCATTGTATCAAAATACTGCTTTTTTTCTGCTCGCATGAAATAATCTTTGTCAAAAATCGTCAGAAAAAAACCCCCAAAACATGCACCATCTCTTTGTCCTCCTCCACAGTCTCCGTATGTAGGAGTTAACAGGATGACAACGCTCTCAAAATAAAAAGATATATAGATAAAAGAATAAATATCAGACCTTTTGCATACATGTTTGTGTAATGTATGTACCTTTTCGGGTTTTGGTGTGCTGTGCGCATGCTCTGTGGCGTTGATAGCTGCTTTCACATTAGGCTCTGCAGACATGTCTGTTTCACCTGCCTGAGCCTGCATCACACACACACACACATGAAATGGTATTTTCAATATTTCAAAAAGAGCCAGAGGATAAATATACATAGACTAAAAGCCATTAAAAGCCGGAGTTTGGCAGTTGGACAAGGCATAAATTCAGACTTCATCCCCAGATGCTTAAACAGACGCCCCCAGACCTGAAATAATCCCAGATTTAGTACCACTGTAATCTCAGATATGCACATGTGTGAGTCTGTATCTGCTGAGTCAGACCTGTGAAAGTGTTTCAGTCAGTGTTTAAGAGGTTAAACAAATGCTACATTTTTACTCAGGCAATGTACAGTCTCAGATCCAGGTTCACATTTTGTATATATAATCTGCAATGGCTACATATAGGGAAGAAATAACAATGACGGTACTAAAAATACGTAACAAGCTAAACACAAGTGCTACTGTAAGAACCTAAATAACATGTAATGTGTGTGTGTCTGCCTCCTTACTCTCTGGTATTCCTCCTTGGCTTTGCTGAGCAGTTCCAGGATGTCGATGGGTCGTGGTTCTGCGACACCATTTGTCCTCCCCGGCTCTACCCTCTCTGGCGACTCTCTTTGGGCGTGGCCTGCCTCTAGTTTCACAATCCTGGGGGAGAGTTAAAGTGTGACATATAGTCTGCACACCTATTTGCTTTGTCAAATGTGGATTCAAATACTCCTTGTGATGAAAGTAGAGCTGCTTTTTAAAGCCAACACCAAATGTGATCCAAACAAATCGGAATATCTGACAGTGCTCTGTCCCATTTCATCCAAACAGATTAGGTAAACACATGTCTGGCTGCTTACTTGACCATCAGCTGAGCAATGCGTTGACAGTCCCTCTTGTCATAGAACCAAATACTGTAGATACCCACTGCAAAAAAACACAAATACTCTTTATTACACTGTGTAGCGGAGGCAGAATTACATTAGATAAAACTCTTCACACATACAACTTTATAGCCGACCAAAAAAACTAATTGTACGGTTTTATTATGTTTATAATTGAGTTTTGCAAAATAACAACACTATCATATCATCACAATACAATCACAACAAAAGACAATATATGATAATACTGAGTTACTGCCCAGGCCTACTGTATATGGCAGGCCTTTAGCATTCATCCCTCTTATTAATCTCAATGCAGCATATCAGCTGCTGTATAAAGTTGTTTTAAAAACAATCAATCATTAGTGCCAAAGACAGGCACTGTACAAAAAAACATATATCACTGCAACTATGATGCTGAGCATCTGTGCTCATCTAAATCAGTGTGTCTGCCCCAGAAGAAACTGAAAGATGGAGGAAATGTTCACACTATTCTCGATAATCCGGTGGCTGTTTAGGGCTGCACCATATGAGGAAAATATGCAATATGAGACAATGTTGTTGAATATTGTGATGAACAATTGTGGTGAACAATATTACTTGTGATAAATACGCAGATATTAAAATGTACTCTGGGGAAAAGACGTTGGCGTTGTTTGTCCGCCCCTTCTCCGCCTGATATTTAAATATTGTTCTGCCCTTTATGTGAAGCACCTTGAGATTCAGCTTATTTTTAAAGTGTGAAATCAAATTCATTATTTTTATAATTATGATTACTACACAGTTCTGCCTTTCTTCTGCTTTCAGTATTCTGCTAAAATACAACAAATTGCTTGTTGAATTGAAAAAAATTAAAGGAAATTATTTCTTTTGTAGAACAAATTGAGCTGAACACAAAAGGCACCAATAAAAAAAATAATGATGGTTAAATTTTAAAGTGTGGTTTTCTACTGATACTCACTTCCAACTAACTCAAAAAATCCCCGGTGCAATATTGCAGTCTTTCGCGATGTGTTTATCGCACAATTTGACATTAAAATAGGATATATTGTGCAGCCCTAGAGGCTGTTAAAGAGTTGGCGGTGGATAATGTCATTAGCTACATTAAAGAGACTTATGGCTTGAACAAATAGGTAAATCATGGGAATTGACTACTTGTTGCACAATAAAATGCTAAAATAAAAACAAACTGTATGTCAGCAGTTTTTGCTGAAACACAATTGTGTTTGTGTACGTGATGAAATACTGGCATATTCAAGCCAAGGTCCCTCAAGAGGCTGTGGTAACCTAGCAACCTGAGTGCTTGCCTCCCTGTAGCATTTACTGCTACCAAGGGGAATATGGCGAGGTGTAAACAGGTGTGAGTGTGTCTGAGTACACTGGTCTCTCTAGACAGCTTTCTCAGAGTTTGAGTACATCTGTGAGCCTCAGGCAGTGAGTTCACCAGGACTCAAAGGAGGAACAAGACACAAATAACCGTTAATTATCAACATCTTTCAGAAGAAAATCTCCTCGTGTCGGACTCTTCGATCAAACTTCTACCTTGCTGGTGCTCAGACTTCATCGTTCCTTCTTTGCACTTCCTACTTCACAACGGAGCGACAACCATCTTGACGATATTTCTCTCTGAAGATCAGACACCTGGAGTCTATACCACGACAACCACACCTTCACAGGAGTGCAGTCACAAAGACAGACACCACATGATGACCAACTGATGTCTGAAAACAATCAAAAGGATCTTCAGCCAGTAAGTTGCATTACTGAAGAGCACTAATGGACTGAAAGAAGCTGAGTGAGAGAACTACACAAGCAGCCAATGGAATAAAACCAGGGGAGGACACTATCAGAGAAGATTTACTCTGACCAGTCTTCCAGAGGTGACTGACTTTACTCAACAGCTGCATCCAGTTCTATCGATCTGCAACTCAACCCAGCCTGAGGAATTAAAATGCTAACAGCACTTGGACTCAAGTGAAGCTACCGGAAAAGCTGCTCTGGCCTGAATAGTAACGAGAAATTACATCATGTCTTCCATACCAGGCAGGCTGATGGGCAAACAAAGTCCAAAAGGGGAGCAGTCTACGCTGACGTTGACCCTGGCCATGTTGTTTTTTCTTATAAGCAAACAAATGGGAAAACCGTCTAATTCCTTATTCGTTGCCTTGATGAAACTCCTGTTCAGACTTCTAATAGATTACCTCGGTGGCAGCGCTGTCAGTTACTTTCTCAAGATCTGAGGGATTTCATTACTCCTTTCTCTTCGCCTTACTTCCTGCAGAACTCTTTCCACAACAAGTCTGACTGCAGACTCACTGGATAACGCCATCAGCAAAAACAATAACTTGTATAATTAAAATATATATCAAGAAGTAGTAGATTCATAATCAAACCGATCTTTTTAGCTGTCGCTCCAATGCAGAATGATATTGACTGTGGCCAAACCGAGCTGAAACTGTTGCCGTCTGGTTGGCCTGCGTGAGGCCATGAGTGGAAAAACCTCTTCAGATGAGGATTTATTGTTAAATGTGACCCCAAGATGCCAATATGACTTCAAGCAAAAGGGAAAAGAGATGTTCCAGAGAACGTTTGGGAGATGTTTGTTCGGCATTTTCAGAGGTACCTTTATGTTTTATTTGTTCCATTTGTGTGTGTGTGTGATATTGAATGTCACCAACACCTCCACAGCCGTCTACATGCTAAGTTTGCAGCACAATGTGTACATTTCTTTAACAGAATGTTCTGATACAGTAGTGCTCCACAGTAGTTGATCAGAAACAGATTATGTAGCAAAGAAACAATACGTGATGATATTCCCTCTGACAGCAGAGGGTTTTTGACATTTTACACATCTTATGTAACGGTGTGATGACGAAGGTTCGATCCGTATTTTCTCTGGGACGATATCTCACATTTCTCATCGTGGAGATTCTTAAAATTTGTCTGAGATTGGTACTGGGCTGGGGCTCACCTGTAACTCTGTATATTGGACTTGTGTCACTTAATGATTTGCTGCCCGTAAAGGAGCATTATGTAGTACTGACAGCTAGCGTTTAAAATGGGTAACAGCAGTCCAAATTCAAAACATTGAAGCCTTGGCCCGTCCGCTCCTCCGCTGGGACTGATAGCAGACAGCGCATGTTTTTGCAATTTGAGAGTTACTTTTTAGACACGATCGTGTTAGCTTCTGGCCAGTAGTCTGAATCACTTTACAAATAAATCTCAAATACTCGCTGCCTTGAAAACCCAGCTGCACACGGAGCACAGAGAGAGATGTGCCGAGGCTTTATAGGTTGGGTAGAATCTAATGTTAACTTTATGTCTGTTGATCCAGTTCGTTAGCTTGCTTCCATGGCTGTAGAAAACTGTGTTTACGTGCCAATTTGTTTCATATGTGGCAACGGGGGTGTTGAAATGGTCAGTGGATGGGCCAAAATAAAAACTGACGTTTCGGACCAGTCTTTCAATTCAGCATGTTTCCTTAATCTCTGATGACATATCATGGTCATTTTATGATTTAATACAGTATATATATATATATATATATATATATATATATATATATATTACATATTGGTCCTTTAACTTCTCAATAAACAGTAAAGAACACACAAATATTGGATCCTGAACATTGAATAAAAATCTCTTACTCATGACACAGAAATGTGTCTGTACTTTGTATGATATCTATTCTTTTAGAGCTTCTACAAAATACTCACAGTTGCCGTTCCTATAGAGCAGGAAGGGATCCTGCAGCTGGAACTCCAGGTCTTTGTTGATCGGCTCCACCAGGTTCTCTGTGCTCAGCCGGTTCATGATGGTGAAGCCGTGGCGAGGCGAGGCAGACCTTAGATGAACAAAGATTGCAAACACTGTCAGATAATACTCTGGTAGTAGAAAACATAACCAACCCTGATCAACACTTTACAGCACCTTGTGCTCTCTATTTAGTAAAAGCTTTAAAATCTTACTTACCAAACACTGGCAAACGTTTTTGACTTGCATTACTTTGAAAAATAATAATCTAAATTAATGTATTTCAAAGTGAAGTAATTTTTAATAAGGTATTTACATTTTCTGAAAACTGATAACACAAAAGTGTTTGGTTGTGGAGGATGACTGTTGGACACCTGTGTAAACAACGATGAAGAACTACTGACAGATATTTTCAGTATTGACTAGTTCTATAATGAACTGATGCATTATTTTGTCAAATGCTGCTTAATTTATTGTCCATACAATATAACAAAGTAATTTTCAATAAATGTATAGGTAAATATTGGGGGTAATTTGACCGTAATTCCAAAGAAATTTCAAACAGGTTACTTGCTAATTATCACATAATTACCATGAAATTTGCGGACCTGTAAAATGAAGTGTTATCATATATTTAATTTAGGCTTTAGAATTGCTTTTTAAAAATAATATTTCTTAATATAAGGAAAACCTGTGTGCCATGGTGGCAGGTGACCTGGAATTTTCACTTGCCACAGCCAACATTTACCCTGTCTTTGGCAGGTGCTAATTTCATTACCTGACCAGAGCCAAGGCTGATGTCTTAAAAATGCTTATTTAGTTTAACCAAGCAAAAAAAAACACCTAAATGTAAAGAGAAAGGCAAACAAATCTTCATACCAGAAAGTCATTACCTAGTATATATATATTTATCATTTTTAGCGTAATAAACTACTTAAATGTCGAAACTATGGACATATACAATCACATGGAGTCTAATAAAGAACCACTGTGGGCACAAAGCTGTAATAAAAGGCAAAGAAACCAGAGGAAATCAACAGCAGTGAATGTTTGTTTACAACACTGCGGCCTACACACGTGCTGCGCAGAGTCAAGTGGCAGCTCAAGGAAACGTGACACCAAGCAAGTAAACAACATCATGCATGGTCATCCTGTTGATGTTTAAATAATTTAACAACACTTTATATGCTTACCTCGCATAAACAAACAGGGTGCCCTCGATTTCGGTCTTCTCCTGAAATGATAAATGACAATTATGTGTCAAAAAACAACAACAACTAACACAAAATAACAGCAACGACCGCTGACTGTTGGCTTCACTAGCTAACATCATCTCTGGCAGTTCAAATAACTGTTAGGTGGAGTAATTAATTATTACAATAATACTGATATGGAAATAGTGTAGCAGGGGAAAGATAGATAGATAGATAGATAGTAGCTTTATTGATCCTGAGGGAAATTCAAGTTTCCAGCATCACAGTTCCATAGTGCAAAACATGTTAGTAAAAAAGTTAGTATTACAAAGTACAAAACAATATACCAGATATAAAAATACAAGGAGATGAAGAAAACTGTTAAAACTGAATATAGTGCAGGGTAACAGCTGTGATACAGGACTATTAAAAAAGTGAATACAGTGCAGAAGAGACTGTTAAAAATGAATATAGTGCATTATTATCCGTCCTAAAGTAATAATAGCAATAATAATGCAAATAAGTAGTAGTAGTTAATAAAAATAGGGAGAAATTAAATTCATCAAACAAGGAGAAAAATGTATATAGATAATGAATAAATAAAATACAATAAAAACAAAATAAAGAATTCTAAAATAATTTAAATAAAAATATAATGTTGATTATTAATGTATAATGAATAAATAAAATACAAGAAAAAAATACAAAAAAAATAAATGAATAAATAAAGAATTTAAAATAATTTAAATAAATATATAATGTTGATTATTAATTATTTAAAAATGAAGAGGTTAATGGCAGAATTAAAGCTAGTAGTGCTAACATATGTTAGCTCAGTTAAGATAAAACTCTCCAACTTATTAACGATAAAGTAATAGAAACACAAACAGAATGACACCGGTATCAAAACAGTACATCTGAGAACACATCTGGATGAGTTACAGTACATCTGAGAACACATCTGGATGAGTTGCAGTACATCTGAGAACACATCTGGAAGAGTTGCAGTACATCTGAGAACACATCTGGAAGAGTTCAGTTTGATAAACACGAACACATGTTGGTGTTTTTATCAAGGAGCTAGCATTAGCATTAGCATGCTAGGTCAATACTTAGCATCGTTTTAACGGCTCTCCGCGGAACAGTTCCGTCTTCAGTCTTTTTAACAAACTTTACCCATTCGTTCGCTTTGGAGTTGAAGTTGTAGAGAGCCACCTGTCCGGTGACGTCGAGCAGCTTGTTGATGTACGGGTCTTGTCTCTGTAGAGCCGCTAAGCTCATCATCTGTCCAGCGTTTACGGTCTCCATCTTGGATGTGATTGTTGTTGCTCCCGCACGGACGGGTTTCTGGAGACACACTTATAACTTCCGCTCGTCCCCCCGGAAGTGACGTATCTCAAGAAAGTTTCCCAGAGAGATTTATTTATTTATTCCAAAGAGATTAATGTGAAATGTAACATATTGTCGGTCATTCACAATTTGTTAAAGTGCTGCTTAAAAATTAAATGTTTTTAGGAAATGATGGGCAGGCGTGCTTCCTCGGGGAGGATAAAATATAGGTTATATGTTTGTGTGTGTGTGTGTGTTATTTTATTTATTTTATTTATTTTATTTATTTTATTTATTTTATTTATTTTATATATATATATATATATATATTTTTTATTTTATTTCATTTTATTTCATTTTATTTCATTTTATTTCATTTTATTTGGTTGGAGGGATAAAAAGTAAATCTAATGTCTGATCCCGCTCCGGAGCAAAAGGTGGCAGTAATGCACCAATAAACTGGATGCCCACCTCCGTAAAACAACAGGAAAAAGAAGGTTTGCTTTCTGAAATCAAACAGGTTATATTACAAATAAACAAAATTGATGATTTAAAAAAAATATTTAAAAAAAAATTAATGATTTAATTTTTTTTTTTTATTGTTTTAAGGTGCAAATCTAGCAATAATGGACAACAATTTGTCCAAAAAACTTTGCATGTGCCTTTAAATTAAATTAAATTAAATTAAATTAGCCTAAAATAAAATAAAATAAAATTAAGATGAGTAAAAACTAGCTACACCATTCAGAAAAAAATCGTGTTATTCAAGGGGACAATCATTGCACTGTAATCATAAGAGATAGTTGTGATTAATATTAGACACTTTGCCTTTCACAATAATAAAGTGAACTAAAGACTGAAATAATATTTCTAAGAATTAAATGCCATGTATCTGTAGAGAAAAAAATACTGACAGTGGGCCTATCTTTTAATTAAAAATTAATGAGTTAAAAAAAAAATAGTTTTAAGGTGCAAATCTAGTAATAATGGACAACAATTTGTCCAAACAATTTGCTTACAGCTGTATGCGTGCCTTTTAAATTAAAATAAATTAAATTATTAAAAAAGATACTGACAGTGGGTCTATATCTTCATGTAATGTAAACACCACTGTGTCCAACCTCTCTGAGAACCATTTGTGCAGTTTAGGTTTTACTCAAAGTGAAGTTTGCATCGAAGTGAATTCACAAGATCTCTGCATTTTGAGTCTTGACTTTTCAGTTGTACGCAGCATAACCAAACTGGTAAACTAGTGACAAACATATAGCCTTAATGTAAGAGCTCCTTATAGGATACTTAAAACCAACATTTCTATAAACTCATTTGGTCCAGTTGAGCTGCAGCTGCCTGCCTCACCTGCCTCGGTTGAGGGAACATTGGAGCAGAGATTATAATCCGAGGATTACGCACTACCGTGAAACTGTTATCCTCCATACAGCTACAGGTAATCCCATCACTGGTAACCTTCCAGCACAGCTCTCACAACTCATTTCCTCTCGAATCGCTGCGGAGTGAGGGCAGAAAACCGGCACTATGAGGCTCCAGAGAAGAGCCAGGTGACAGAATGCCGTTTATGATAAGAGCAAGACCTCTGAGGGGTAAGTCTGAGGACCTGGGACACAGAAATATATAATATAGGCCTTAATGGACAGGATGAGGGCATGGTGTCTGTCCTGCTACCTAGAAAACCCCGGCAGGAGAAAGTCAGATTACTCTAGCCTATATACAGAAACTGTTTTACTACTTTACTTTTCCACTGATCTGAATGGTTTTTGCATCATAATGAGTCATAAACTGTAATATGCTGTTTACATTTAAGACAAAGATTACTATTTAAAGAGACCAATCTTTGGGGCCAATTTGTGGGCGTCTCTGTGTGTGTTTGTGTCACTGTGTCACATGCTGCTTAATTTATTGTTAAAACAAGATATAATTAGAAATAGACTGACTTCTTGTCAGTTTATATAAAGATGGATTTCTTGTCTCCATTTTCACAACATTCAATTTATTATTATTATTATTATTATTATTATTTTAAAGCAAAATAAAATAAAGACGAATAAAACCTAGTTACACAATTCAGAAAAAAATCTTATTATTCAAGGGGACAATCATGTCACTGTAATCATAAGAGATAGTTGTGATTAATATCAGACACTTTGCCTTTCACAATAATAAAGAGCGCCTATAATTAGAAACAGACTGATTTATTGTTGGCTTTTGGTTGTTTGTTGTCATCTCCCCAGTTCATATAAAGATGTATTTCTTGTCTCCATTTTCACAACATTCAATTTATTATTATCATTATTATTATTATTATTATTATTATTATTATTATTATTATTATTATTATAATTATAATTATAATGATGATTATGATTATCATTTTTATCATCATTATAATTATAATAATAATAATAATAATAATAATAATAATAATAATAATAATAATTATTATTATTATTATTATTATTATTATTATTATTATCATTAATATTATTATCATTATTTTTTATCATTATTATTATTATTATTATTATTATTATTATTTTAAAGCATGAATCATTAGCTTTTGTCTGTCTGAAAACATTTGGCAATCCTGCCAGACTTCATCCATGAGTTAGAGATGTTTAATGCGCGCTTTTTGAGGTTTATAGTGGGCAGCAACAGGTGCATTACCAGTTAGGATGTGTTTCCAGCAGGCTATAGGCTCTTCTAACTTGTTCTCCATCCTCAGACTCAGTGAGAATGAATTGACAGCAGCGGATCCTCCGTGAATCTGCAGGCTAAAGGCACCCGGATGTGGCGAAAATGTTTGTCGCTCCTCTCAGCAGGAGAGTCTGCTGCGCTCCGAAAACATTTTATAATTCAGGTTAAAACGACTCAGACTCTCACTGCGTCGACACCTTCTGGGGTGTTTTTCTTTTCCCAACGATGAGTTGGATTTAAAACGGACCTTTTCAATGTGGATTCGAGGATGCAAGAAGCAGATGAACAGTCTGAAGGTAAAAAGGAGCGCAGGAGGAGAGTTGGAGCGCAGCTAGAAGAGAGATGGAGAGGAGAGAAGAGCGCTCGTTTGGTTTATTCTAATGTTTATTCTGTGTGATTATTATGCTCTGAGTCTGTGTCTGCATGCAGGATTTATTTTCCCCAATTTCAATTTGAGTCCACAGATTGGGTATTATTATTATTACTCGCTTGTTCTACTGTAATGACAGCAGGCATCAAATCCACTGGGAGACTGAGAGTTGCTGCTAGTTCTACAAAAAAATGGTTGACTAAATATTATGGCCAAGTGGTCGTTTTTTAACCATGTGACAGCTTGTGGAGGATGCTCTGGATCTGTGCGCCCACTATGATCCACAATGAGCTTTTCTAAAGCAACTTTTTCAAATAAATCCTGTTAGTTTTAAATCAGTTTCGAGGTTAAGAAGTGGTCCAAACAAACACTGTAGTGTTTTTTTTTTTTTTTTTTTTAATGCCACATTTCAAAGTGAAGTCGAGAACAACAGCAAAAAGTCAACAGTTGTTGTCCAGCAACGTGTGACAGATGTGCAGAACAGCTGGGATTATTCTTGTTAACATCCCAGAAATGTCAGAGAAGCTCCAGATCATCATTAAATAACAGGTTGCACTTCTTATTTTTGCAACCTGTGGTGATGTTGTGTCCTAGAATCAGGAGGGTTGAACTGTCCTGCCATTCAGATTATGAATTTTGTGATGAAACATCTTTAAATACAGTAAAAATGAACAAATCACTTGCAGGCAACAGATCAGAGATTTGGTGGAAACTTTCTACAAGCAAATCGCTTTTAAATTTCTGCTTTCTTTTTCTTGTATATTGACTATTTATTCATCATACCAGTTGTTCATAAGGGACTTCATTCATCTTTCTCCCTGTGTGTCTTTCACTCATTCTCGGGTTAAGAAGTGGTCCAAACAAACACTGTAGTGTTTTTTTTTAATGCCACATTTCAAAGTGAAGTTGAGAACAACAGCAAAAAAGTCAACAGTTATATCCAGCAACGTGTGACAGATGTGCAGCAGAACAGCTGGGATTATTCTTGTTATACATCCCAGAAATGTCAGAGAAGCTGCAGATCATCATTAAATAACAGGTTGCACTTGTTATTTGTGCAACCTGTGGTGATGCTGTGTCCTAGAATCAGGAGGGTCAAACTGTCCTGCAGAGTTATTATCCTCCTCATTCAGATTATGAATTTTGGGTTGAAATATCTTTAAATACAGTCAAATTGAACAAATCACTTTGCAGGCAACATATCAGAGATTTGGTGGCAACTTTCTATAAGCAATAGTTTTTAAATTTCTGCTTTGCTTTGGTGTGTAATTGCCCATTTATTTACACTTTCCACCAGTTGTTCATGAGGCACTTCATTCATCTTTCTCTCTGTGTCTTTCACTCATTCTTAAGAGATATGGTGCTTTTAAGATATTCTGATAAAGTGTTTTGGATTTGATCATCTCTTTTAGTTGAAAGACACGTAATGCTGGTTAGCCGTTACAGTATAGTCTCTGCTGTGATTCTGCTGTAGAGCTGCAGTGAACCAAAGTGACTGTGTCAAGGGCACTGTCTTTTTCACTCGTGGTTTGCATCGATTTTAATGACTCTCACTGTCTCTCTCTCTCTCTCTCTCTCTCTCTCTCTCTCTCTCTCTCTCTCTCTCTCTCTCTCTCTTTCTCTTCCACACTCTTTCAAACCTCGAACCAAGCTTCATCATCTTCTTCTTTGTCTTCCTCTTCTCACTTTTCTGCCCGGGGGACAGTTACATACATTTTCAGCACGTATAAAGTTGTACAAGGCAGAGATTTAATGTGAAATTACACAGCTTTTATCTGCAATTAAAATACAAAATGAATTGCCAGTCCCTTAATTGAAAGCTCTTATATTTTTTCTAGTTTGCCTAAATGAAATTCAGGCACTTCTCTGCTCACAGAAATTAAAAAACTGTCATTTTAAACTGAACTACCCACATTATGCCTTAAAGTTCCAATATTGTAAAAAGTGAGATTTTCAGGTCTTTATATTATAAAGCAGGTTTAAGTGATATATAAATACTGTGAAAGTATCAAAACACTCAATCCATGGAGAAATACACTGTCTGTATTCAGAAACTGTGTGTTTGAAAGAAGCCGTTATAGGATTTCTGTCCATTGTGATGTCACAAATATACAATATTTAGACCATTTCACAGTTTTAAACGTAAACATACTAAATGTGTCTCAGTTTATTTCCTGTTGCAGTGTATGTGAATGACATCCACTGACAGTAAAACATGGACCCAAGCCGTTTCCTAGCAACGCAATTCCATTGCCATTCTGTTGAAATTCGCTAAAACGGAGCGTTTCAGACAGAGCGTGAATACAGGTATATTCAGACAGACAGGATGAGAAAAATAATGTGTTTTTTGAACATTAAAGCATGTAAACATGTTCTAGTATAGAAACCCAAAATACAAGTATGAACCTGAAAATGAGCACGATATGGGACCTTTAACTCGCAGCAATTGAGCACTCTGTATAGAGAAAGTGAGACTCACCAATGTTTGTTTCTTTGCTTCTCTTTCCCCTTTTGTTGTAAAACAGCACCGGCTGTATAGTTACAGTGTTTTTGCTTGTGTGTTACCTGATATTGTTACTCTTGTTGTGTGATTTATATTGAGGTTCGTATTTTCTAGTTACTCATCGCTTCCAAAAACTACATGAAAAAGTACTGATGAAAGGTGTCATTGCAGAATTTAGGCTGATTGATGAATTCATGATATTGATGACAATATTGTCAGCAGATATCAGCTTATTGCAGATATATCTTTATCAATATATACACTGTATAGTCATGCAAAAAATATTTATTTGAGGTAATGTATTCATTCCTTAGATAGTCCACATGAGAGCATTTTTATTATTTATTTATAGGATCTTTATCAAAAATGTATAACACTGTTGATTTTGCTCTTTATGTCGGTGTTCTCATGCAACATTATGACTTGTTATTGCACTTTATTTGAACTCTTCTTGAAATCATTTCATCCCCCTTGTTTGGAAAGCCCTTTATAATTATTACCGTATTGTTACGTCCCTATAGGCCAACTCTCAAACAATTTATATAACATTAAATCTGTGGTAAATGGCACCTATAATTATGAGTTTTAAAGCTGCTATGTGTAGAATTTGGTGCCCCCAAGTGGTTGCATCAAAAACGACAAAGTGGCAGAGAGCAATGTACGTAGTAATGACTGAGTACAATAATACTGTATAGACTGCACTTTCATTGGGATTGTTTAATTATTTTAACTTAGGTAATCAGAAATGCTATACAAAGCTATTTTCCTGAAATGCACTGACACACATCAGCTGTTGCACGTGAATGTGATGTTTTTGTTTATACTCTCACAATGTATAACCATTTTGTCTTTGTTTCCCACCCTCTCCCTCCAGGGGCACAGTATGCCAGCAACAAAAGGACCACTCCCCCACCTGACGCCTCAGTTCTCTGGTCGGAAAGCCACACCCGTCTGCACCAGCTCCATCCACCTGAGTCCCTGCAGGCCCCGCCCAGCACCGGCAAGCCCGTCGGCTCCTCTTGCGGCCTCCTCGGGGCCAAAAGTGGCGTTCAGCCCTCCGATGGCGATGGTTCCGGTGTCAGCCCGGTCCTCGCTTGGCATGCCGCCATTAACGCTGCTCGCGAAGCGCAGGGCGACGATGCTGAAAAGCCTGACATGAGTACACAGCCCCCAGTTTGCACCACTGGACCAGCTCCTGTGGGCTCACTGGCGCAGAGGAAGAGGCAGCAGTACGCCAAAAGCAAAAAGCAGGGAGGGTCTACCAACAGCAGGCCACCCAGAGCTCTGTTCTGCCTCACCCTCAACAACCCGATCCGCAGGGCCTGCATCAGCCTGGTGGAGTGGAAGTATCCTTTAGCCTTTAGAGGCTCTGCTTGGATGGATGGATGGCTGACAGATGCTCGGGTGTCTGCATGGATTAGGCTTGTTTCTATGGATAGATTGCTTCATAGCTTAGAGGGTGGATGGTTGGGAGTTTAATGAATGAATGTGTCTTTAAATGAACTTAATCTGCCAGTAAAATAATGGACCATAGCTTTATTGTTATAATGGAAACGGCCTGTAGGCTGCAAGTGCTGAACTTTAAACACATAGACGGTAGCTTTGTGCGAAAGATTAAATTAAATGTTAGATGATCAGTTGAGTTAATAGATGATTTCATGAGATAGTTGGATTGATTAATGAATGAATGAATTAGTAAATTAATAAATAATGGAACCCTTTGACTTTTTATTAATTTATATATTTTTTATTTATTAGCTGAATTTTTATATTTGTTTAGAATCTGCCGCAGGCTTTAAGCCTTCTTTGATTGTTATCACGCGCATTTAATTGCATTATTATATTACTTTGGTGTGTTATTTTATTTAATACTGTAACTCACTAGTTTCTCTACCACAGTGAGAAAGATAAGGAAATTAAGGAGACTATTGACAAAATGCAAGGTTTCACCGAAAATATACACAATGTAAATAAGCACAACTTAATCAACTTAAATGTATGAAGCTCTGCTATGTCTAAGGATTCACTAACTTCCCAAACCCTGATATTATTATATATATATTTATAATGAGATAACTGTGATCCTTAACAGTTTCTTTTTTCCAGACCATTTGATATCTTTATACTGCTGTCTATTTTTGCCAACTGTGTGGCCTTAGCCATCTACATCCCCTTCCCCGGAGACGACTCCAACTCTACCAACCAAGAACTGGTGAGTGGCGCTGGGAAATACACAAACAAGGCTTTGTGATGTAATGGATAAACGGGGATTTGCTGACATATATTGTACATCCCTCATTACACACTACTGCTATATATACATATTAGTGGTGCAACAGTTCAACAAGTCCACGGTTTTTGAAACAACCGTTTCCAATGTGTGTGTTGATAGTAATTAATGATATTTCCATAATATATGAAGCTGAAACACAGATTTTATACATGAAATATGCAGTCTACTTAATGGTCAAGTAGGTCTATGTTCAGATAATTGCCTCTTCTATGTCTCTGGCACTTCATCAAATAATTAGTAGGCCTGTATTTAATAGAGGTGCAACGGTTCAACAAGCCCAGGGTTCGGTTTGTACGTCATTGAATGGTTTGGTTTTTTACAGTTCGGTTTTGCACCCTAGTGTATATCCGAGTTGTTGTAAAATGTCCATGACAGCAGGATATACTGTGTGATGGCGTGTTAGAGAGATTTCAAGGGTTTGGTTTAGGGGTAACACGTTTGCCAAAAATGTGTGTTAAGCTGAATGGGATTGTGAAAAGACAAAAAAAACACATTGTGATAATGTTTTGGGGCTTTTTTATAACCTGAAATATCTGTATGCGTATAATACATAAACATTAAAAGCAGTGGAAATAAGGAGATCAGCAAAAATTGAATTTAAAAAAGGTGCCTTTTTATTTTACTGGTGTGAAACAACGTGCACTTATAAGCAGTGAGAACAGGCTTGGTTTTGCACGTCATCGCCACAGCACTCAAATTTGTTTGAATAAAAGAGATGGCGTCATATATTCTTACCTAACCCTAGTGGTATCAAGCCATGCAGACAGTTTAGTTTTTTCCCACATGCTCCGTGCTGCTCGCTGCTCGTGCCTCCGTTTGTCATCAGATGACACACAAAGGCTAGACACAACACCTTTGCATGAGTGTGATTGGCTTGACGTGTGGGTTGCGTCAGAGGGCTTTCCCGACAATATTTTGATGGATGTGTCGGGTTTCATTGTTAAGTTGACACACACAATTCCTGGTGCGCACACACATACACACACACACCACACACACCCAGCGGGTCATCCCTCTGTGTGTCACAGCAGATCCCCGTGGAGTGAGAGGTGAGAAGACAGAGAGGCAGCGAGAGATGAAAAGCAGTTTGTTGTGGTGCCTCCATAATTACAGTGTAATCTGACATCATTTAACTATTAACAAAATAATAATCATTACCATCGAATACAATACAATGTATGAATACAACTCAGATTTGATTACGCCTTACACTCTAGTGATGTTCTTGTTGAAATATACAGCAAAGCAATTTAACGTCAAGGAAAAAGCCAGTGGCTCTCCAGGGCCAGTTGTTGTAAGAGTAGAGTGCGTAGAGTGTGTGTGTATGAGGGAAGTGAGTGGTGAAGCAAGAGAGAGAGAGAGAGAGCGACATTGATGGGAGCGAGTAACGTTATCGACTCCGGCCCAAGCAGGAAAAGTTACCAGAGTTTGGTTTGTCCGTTCTGGGCTACTGTAGAAACATGGTGGTGCAACATGTTGGACTCCGTGGAAAGATATATAAACGTCTCATTCTAAGCTAACGAAAACACAACAATTCTTATTTTCATGTGATTATGCACTAATGGAAACATAGTTATTAATATTTGATTCCATTTCTGCCAATAGATGCCCCTAATTGTTACACACTGTTCCTTTAATTCCCAGCAGAACTCTGACACATTTCAACCGGAGCAGAGGTCTAATCAGCCAGAATAACAGTAAACACCTGTGTGGGCGTGTCTTCAGAATCAGGAACATTTTGCTCATGACTAACCATCTTATGTTGCATTCAGGCAACATTGGCAGAACGGGAAAACCTCCATTGTTCTGACTTCAAACATTAATTCCAAAATGTTTTAGCTTTAAAGTCACACCATATAAACACCCTAAATTAGCTATTGTTTTGTTGTGTTACATATTTGTAGAGGTTCAAGTGAAACAAGATACAAACAAATGGTGTTCAGCTTCTTTCTTAATTAGCTGTAGAGACTAATTTAGGGTTACGATTGGATTTTACTTCAATATAAGTGCTAGCAACGGTGACTTTGCAGCTTTTATGCCTCTAGTTTGTTCACACTTGTGTAGCTTTTTTTGTCAAGACGGTCAGAAATTCACAATATCTCCAACTCAGAGTAAAAACTAAGACACTCGTTTTGGCTGCTTGTGATTACGGTCGGAACAATATGACATGAACGCAGCATGTCAGAGATTTCCATCATCTACATGCAGCTTATTAGCTAGGTCAACAGTTTTAGATTCTCTTATTGTAGTTGGGATGGCGTTATGGTCAATAAAATGTGGGTCTTTGTTACGGGGGGCCACTCTTGTTTCAGTCAACGTTGGTTTCTTTTTACCACCATTGTTCCGATTATAACAAAGTAGTAACTTTAACCCCAAAAGGTCGGCTTTGATGTCTTACTCGAGCTAGGAGTTGTATTTGTAGTCAGAAGAAGAGTAAACAGAACAAAGACAGATAAATATTGGACCCAGAATTAAGATAAAAAGTATGTACAAGTAAAGCTTGTGCTCTTGTAAATTTGTTGGTTTATTTACTTCACCGAAAATCATTTCACCGCAGATTTTGTTGCAAAAAGTGCAGTATATCATTTTTTGGGTAGTTTGATCCTGCAAGTGTAGCAATGTCCTCAGAAAATTTGTCAAGCAGTGCAAACATTAGCTTTTTTCTTTGAGGCTAGCAAGAGACCTTTTTAGCTTCATAGGGGATTGTGTGTGTGTGTGTGTGTGTGTGTGTGTGTGTGTTTGTGTTTTATAGTGAGAGACGGACACAGAAACGTAGCATGTTCCCTCAACAGATGGGGTTTATTCAAGCCGTCCAAGTCATCGCTCACTGCACAATGTACAGTATGTGTGTGTGTGTGTGTGTGTGTGTGTGTGTGTGTGTGTGTGTTTGTGCAACTTTTTGCGTCTCAGTAGATAGAAAGTCACATGTCCCGTTGATCTTTTCTGCCTTCAGAGATGAGACGTCAAACAATATTGTGCTCAAATTCTGCTTAAATTTGAAAAGCTAATGAAGTTTCTGTTATAGAAAATTGTTAAAGGAGTTCTCCACTCAAAACCAGTATTTCAAAAGTATTTCTCTTCTCTGTCCGCCAAGTTCCAAACATCATATTTAAGCCAAAATGTGCCAAATAAAGTTAAATGCACCACTTCAATGTGCTGCTGTAAGCAAACATAGCTGTGTGTGACTTATTAGAAACTTTAGAAAACATTAACAGCATATATTAGACCATAAGTTTGTTTTTTAAAATCCATTCACGTTCTGGGGAACACAGGTTTTCACCACAGTAGTATTTCCACAACTGCTGCTTCGTCCTTTTTTAGAGAGCGTGTAGGTGTTGTTTGATCGGCTCCTTCATAGCGAAGGATGGGAAAGAGGAAGAGAAATAGACAACTGGGGGGAGACAGCTCAGCTATAAGTCCTCACATGAACTCGCCATGAAAACGAGTAGAAAGTGGTTTTGTTATTTGTTTTCTGGTGTCAACATTATATTCATATGTACTTCCCAGATTATTAAGCCAGTTGTGGATTCTGGCGTTTGCTGCTTAGCTTATTAGATTTCATGCTATAACTTTTTATATGTTTTAGCGTTGAGTGTATTGGCAACAATCTGGCGATACGATATGTATCATGATACAGGGGTTACAATTCAATATATTGCGATACTGTAAGCAATGCGATATAGGCCCTATTGTGATTTTTTAAATCTAATTTTAGGAAAACTGTCATAGCATTAATAACACACCACCATATGCATAAAATCTGATAAAAAATGTTTACTTTTTTGATGCAATGGGATCTGCATTTGCATTTATCACAGTCCTTGTAACATCCAGCATCATAACACTACTTTGAGAGGGCAAAACATCTTACACCTCTAATTAAACATGAATTCTGTATACTTTACTTTACTGAGCTCCCAACTGGATTACCATACAAAGAACACAACAACTGGAACAATGATTAAAAAAAAATGTTCACTGTGTTTGATGACCTTTATGTCTTCATGCTTGATTTTCAAGCTGAGCTGCATGAAGCCTCAGAAAGTAATCTAAATATGTGTGGGATGATTTGGAAAAATGTCTCCAGTAATGTAAATTACATGTGACCTCTAGTTGATAAAACACGACCCATTTCAACCTGCACCCTTTCGAGCCCTTTTGCTAAGCACCAGTTCTGTCGCTGTGTTCTAGATAATAATTTTCATCATTCATACAAGTAGAATATGAGATAACCTGACATATCATTTAGGGATGTTGCTGAACTCGTAAATGTTTTCAGTGAAGAAATGTCAGTGAGATCTGTTCCACCGTGTATTTGAGTATCTGTTTTATTTTATGTAAGAGAAAGTGTGTGTGTGTACGAGTTGTGTGTGTGTGTGTGTGTGTGTGTGTGGAGGTTGAAGGATTAAGCTGGGCAGTGGATTAGTCGTCAGTGAATGAGTGGAGGTTGCAGAGAGAGAGAGAGTGCGAGAGAGAGAGAGAGAGAGAGAGAGCGGGAAAGGGAGAGGGATGGATGGAGGATTGGTGGATGGGTGGAGAGAGATGTAGGGCGGGAGCTTACAAGTTGGAGAGTATCTATCTATCTATCTATCTATCTATCTATCTATCTATCTATCTATCTATCTATATCTATCTATCTATCTATCTATCTATCTATCTATCTATCTATCTATCTATCTATCTATCTATCTATCTATCTATCTATCTATCTATCTATCTATATCTATCTATCTATCTATCTATCTATCTATCTATCTATCTATCTATCTATCTATCTATCTATATCTATCTATCTATCTATCTATCTATCTATCTATCTATCTATCTATCTATCTATCTATCTATCTATCTATCTATCTATCTATCTATCTATCAAACAAAAGGAGAGATGCTGTGTATCAGATTTAGCTACTTTCCATCAGTTGTAAATCTGGACTCTTTCAAGTTGAATGTGACTTGTATTTGAATGCTCCAATCAGAATTTGTCAATATGATAAATCTTTGCAAAAAAGCTCAACATTTTTATGTTTCAATTGATTTTCAACAAAAATAATGACTAAATCAGATTTTCCTATTCATCAAAAACTTGTTCTGGCCACCACAGTTTACAATTAACAGGTAATACAGCTCTGAATAGGATTCCAGTTAATATGTGAAAGAAGTGGAGAAATAAATAGGGAGAAACCACAGCAGCAACAGAGCTCCCCATTATGCTGCAAAAATAAATAAATAAATAAATAAATAAATAAATAAATGAATAAATAAATAAATAAATAAATGAATAAATAAATAAATAAATAAATAAATAAATAAATAAATAAATAAATAAATAAATAAGACTACGCCCTACTCTTGTGTTATACAACCACACACAACACAGGAAATAAATATAAACATAGAAGTTGATTTTGACTCCTCATTCATTTGTTATTCTGCACGTGTTTGTGACGTCTCTGTCAGCTCATGTTGTTGTTGCACGCTAGCGTAAGTCATCCCAAATATAACATGCAAGAAGCAATTTGAAATTGATCTCGGCGGCCTGCAGTTTTCTTATTTGTGACCTTTTGTTTTGTGTGTTGCTCCCACTCTGGTGTCATGCTCTCTCCTCATCCTTCCATTACTCTCACATTACTAAATCCGTCTACTTAACTGCCTCAGTCTCGTCCTACGCTTTCCATTCTTGTTTTCCTCTCCGTCTTCTCTCCTCTATTTTCTCTATTTAACTCACCACACCTCTATTTTTTCTCCCCCGCCACCTCCTCTTCCTGTTGCAGAGTGGAGAATGATTAATATCCTATTAAGCCGGTTAGTGATTTAGCAGACTTATGATGGCCCCTTTGACCGCTAGCTGACTAACATACACTGCTGATCATCTCTTTATCCCATCGGAGTCTATATGAATCTGCTGTATGAGTGTAGGAGTAAGAGGCGGAGTGCTTGTGTGTGAACAGCTTAAAGGCATGTAAAGTGGACATGCTCAGTCAGGTCAGTGAAAACTGTCTCAGGATGTTCTCATACACTGTTCATAGCTATACCTACAAACAGTAATGCACTGTAGTTTGTACACACCCCACTTCAGTAGTTATTTTAACCCAAACCACGATCTTTTCCTAAACCTAACTAATTCATTTTGTTGCCTAAACCTAACAAAGTTGTTTCCTGTGAAGACGGAAGTTTATTTTGAAAAGACTGTATGCATGTAACAAGCAGAAATTGACACCTGCGTCACTTGCAAAATGCACAAAAAAATGAGGAATAACTTTTCGTGAGATATCATACGAACCGCTGTATGAAGATACGCTGAAACGGGTGGTAATAGACAAAAAAGGCAACATTAATATTGTGATAATCTCTCTATAATAACGGTGAAATATGAACTAAAGTATATAAAATTAAAACATAATTGAAAATAAAATGCACGTTATTGTATCGAGTCATTGTTTTACTAACATCCTTTTGATTTTCAAAATAAAAGATATGTTCTGAGGTAGGGCTGTCATGATATCAAATTTTCACGACATGATTATCTTGGCCAAAACAATTAATGATAACGATATTATCACGATATCTATAGGAAATAATAATTAAAAAAATGCAATCAGTCACATTCATCTTTAACTTTGTTTATTGTACGTTTTGTCTCTTTATTGTCTAATGAATTACACTCAAAATACGAGTGTAGGTGGACAAAAAAGAGTCCGTAACCATAACTGTATATATAAAATGATATAAGAGGAGCTGGATAATTTAAACAATATTATCATATGTGTACTATTAACATGATATCAATATTTCATTTTTAAATATCACGGTGACACCCCTATTCTGAGGCATTTTAGATCTCACAAGATTATTATTATTTTTTAATCACAATGAATAATATAATCGTTTTGCTCATATGGACAGACGATATTGACTCATTACTTATAGCTCTATCTGAGCACCTGCTGTATATAGAAACCTGGCATGAAGTGAGGAGAACAGCTGTGATAGTGAGAAAATGTATTGTCGGTGCTAATGGTGCATGTGAGGGACTATTACTTGTAATTATAAGCAGACTTGCGCAGAGTATAAGATGAAGTGGTTGTGTATTCATTCTGTCCTCATTGTTGGAGTCCATTTTAACTGCATGTGGGAGAGCGTTCACATGAACAGCATGAGTCAGAGATCAAAGGGTAAATCATCTTTTGGCTCATGCAGGTTTGGATATGAAAGCATGGTAACACAATCTGCCTGTCTTTTTAATCAGAAAATGATCATTTTCTGATTAAAACCGCACCGGCAGACTGCAGCACTGGCTGTACCGGAGTCATGACATCAAGTCAAAGCACACAGCACGAAACATCCACACTTCACCCTCATTTCATTCACTTCACATATAAATGTGATTCTCATAAACCTGCCTGCAAAAATTAAATCTCCATGGTGATTCTTCCAGCCCAATTTCAGCGTTTGCAATTTTGAACAAATTTCAGAGTCCTTGTAGGTTTAAGGTCTGACTGTTTTGTCTCTCAATCGATTATCAAATGAGTCAAGGTCACTGCGGCATATTAAACCTGGATGGTTGTTTCTCATTAGTTTTGGGTTTTAGCCTTGAATGGATTCATTTTGCAGGAGAAGGTTTTGAAATGTGCTTTTGTCCACTATAATTATGTAGTGCAATTTGAAACAAGCCCAAGAAAAGTACCTCAAAACCGTTCTTTACTGTTCTTGTACCTGCTGTGTTTCATAAGTGAAGTAGCTTTTTTTTAATAATATGAATAAGAATATATGTTTCAGACATGCAGCTTATGTTTATCATCTTGAAAGTGAGGACAAAACAAATGCATTAATAGAGCAGGGCACACGCTGTTGTGATTCTTTTGTCTTCTCCTCACTGTGATTCAGAAACATTTTTTGTTTGAGTTGGTTGCATAACAGCAATCATAAGACCTGAATGCTGTAAGGTGGGCCGGGTAATCCAACACAGCAGTAGCTACAGGAGTGAGTTCATTCAGTTCTACTGTATGTGTGAGTGTGTTCATACCAGGGCTGCCCTCCCTTAGTCGATTAGTCGACTGATCAGTCGTTTTGGTTTTAGTCGACTTGGTTTTAGATTTCTTTACACGTTTTTTTATGTTTTTTTCATGCTAAATGACTTATTTCTAAGAAACGTATGAGCACATCTCTGGTAAACACCAGATTTGAAGTGGTGCTTTTGTGTGATTCTTTGCGGAGAAACGCAGTTTTAAATGCTAAATGTTGTGAGTGTTAGTCGACTAAGAATTTCTTTAGTTAAGGACGGTTCATACCAAGGTTATAATAGTTTTCAATTTTCAATTAGTTTTTATTTTATCTCAGTTTTCACTTTTCAATTACACTTTACTTTAGTTTAGTTTTAGTTAGTTTTCAGGGTGTGTTTTCTAGTTTTGGTTTAGTTTCAGTTTTTCAGAAAGGTTTAGTTTTAGCTTTAGAGTAGTTTTAATTTGTCCAGGTATAATGTATCAGAAGTACAGTATGTGGCTACATACACATATAATACATGGTTGGAGAACTGAATGACCATAATGTTTAATGTTTAGTCTTATTTATTATAGCTAAAAATAAATATAAAACTAAAATGAATTTACATTCATTTTCATTTTTTTTTTATCAGTTTTTACCCAGGTAATATCGTTTCAGTTTAGTTTTTCTTAAAGGTGTAGTTTTTATTTAGTTTCAGTTTACTAACAATATTTTTCACTGCTTGTTTTCATTTTCTTGAAAATATGTTGTTGTTTGTCAGACAGTCAAAGAACAGACTGCATGTTTGTGACCTCAGAGGACGATGCATATGCCCAAACTGCTGTGTGTGTGTGTGTGTGTGTGTGTGTGTGTATGTGTGTGTTTTGTGCTTGTGTGCATCTATACATACAATACAGTGTGACTGTTTATATGCAGAGCTTGTACGCACAGTCTGCACACACTTGTGTATGCGTGCACGTGTTGCAATCATGTATGACGTGTGTGTTTTTATTTTTTGTTGGCGTTTGTGTGACTCTGAGAACAGAATGTCAGGTTGCGTCATTTTTTCTCTCAGTCTGGGATTAAAGGTTTATAGAGGAAGGGAAATGAGAGTCACACTAAGCAGCACACTGCTCCACAAAGCACGTGAGTGCGTGAGTGTGTGTGTGTGTGTGTGTGTGTGTGTGTGTGTGGGCGTGTTTTTTTCTTTGCATATGTGTGTTTGTAAAGAAATACGGGGACAGTGAGAGCTGGGAAATAATTTAATATTACGGACCTTTAGTGAAAACATATTGAGATGATCAATATCACCATCACACATTTTACAAAACCCATGGGACTGAACAACGGTTTGATTATTTTACGTGATTCTGCTTACATATTACGTTGTGATACATATTGTAAAAACATTTTATTGTGATGCTGAGTTCAGTCATATTAGTCACAGTATTGCAGTGTTGTAGTACTCCACTTTTTCAAGGTCTTGTCTCGTCTCAGAATCAACCGCAGTTTTACCCGGTCTTGTCTCGGACTCAGACAAAGAGGACTCCGGATTTTATTTCAAGACCACAACTGTGGGGATATCACTAAATTGTTATATACTATATGGCAATAAAAAAGGTGAATGAAGAGGAAATTTCATTTATTTTCTGTGGGTGTTTTTACAGGAATGTGGATCTTTCAGATTAATTTGAGGAGTGCCTCTGGTTTGCGTGTTCCACATTTTATCGTAAGTGTGTCATGCCAACACAGTCTCACAGCAGTTAGTGAAATAGTCACGAAATATTATATATTGGATTTGTGTACATAGACACAAATTTCACTTTTATTTCATGATGCTCAGCACGACTTTCAACAATGTATTTTTTGTGCGTTTTCCTATGAATGTCAATGTGTCAATTTCCACTCCTGTCTTTTCAAAATAAAACTACTCAGTTAGGTTTAGGAAAAGATCGACTTGGTTAGGCTTAGGCAACAAATTACTTAGGTTTAAGAAAAGGACAAGGTTTGAGTTTAAAAACACCGGAAGTGCCGTAACGTAAGTACGGAAGTCACTCAACAAAAACTACTTAGTTAGCTTCGGTTAGATTTAGGAAAAGATCATGGTTTGGGTTAAAATAACTCCGGAAGTGATGTAACTTAATTACGGAAGGTACGTGACAAATGAATCAACTCTGACTCCTGGGAAAAAGTCCTGTGTTTTTTGACACAGCCGTCCTCCTCCCTATGTGGCGTTCGCTGCTCTTTATATTTCCCGGGTCACAATTACGTTTTTGTGCTGACCATCACGAAAACAATTGAAATTTGTGTGTATGTACACAAAACAATACATTCAATTTTGTGACTATTTCACAAAATGCTCTGCGACTGGGCTGGTCATGCAGTGTGGGACTCACACTGCTCTGGTCTTGGTTTTGACTCGTCCTCGGTCTTGTCCTGCTTTGGTCTTGGCATTGACTTGGTTGACTCAATTGACTCAACCCCTCAAGGTCTTGGTCATGACTTGGTCTCGGTTTAGGTGGTCTTGACTACAACACTGCAGTACTGGGTATCAGCTGTCATTTTAAAGCAGCTAAATAACAAGAGAGAGAAAAAGGGAAGAGAGAAAGAGATCAATTGATTGTATTGGTGATCAGACTAGGGCAGCGTGTGACTGGTTGTTGACCTAGCAAGTTGTCAGCCTCAGGGCAGTATGTTGATACAAACATATACACAGTCAAACACACTATAGATACACATACATTCGCTTCCAATTGTCATTTTGTATGAATTTGTGTCTGCATGTCTCCATCTTTATGTGTATACAGTATGTGTGTGTGTGTGGGTGGGTGTGAGAAATGATGTAGTCGTCTTTATGTGAGCGTGCCGTATGTGAGGTGAAGACCTCTCATTAACAGCCAGGCACAGGAAAGCATGGATGATGTGTGAGCGTGTGTGTGTGTGTGTGTGTGTGTGTGTGTGTGTGTGTGTGTTTGTGGTACATGTTTGGATACTGAGATGGATTTTTATTAAAAGATTGCTCTGGGTGTTGGTGAAGACGGTCACGTCTCACTTGTGAATCGCAAAACTCATAAAATGAACACATCTCGCTATTCCTGTTATAAAGATATATAAAAAAGAAATTAACACATTCCCTGCTTGTTTTTTTATTCAGGGGGTCAATGTTTTATTGTATTATTCAAAGCGAATTGGCCATTGTCAGAAAAATCATGGCTATTGCTGCCTCTCTTGCTCTGGTAAAAAAACATAGGCCCACCCAGGTGCATGCTGGTCCAACATCCCAACTCGTCACATACTGACGTTTTGTCAGGACCCCTTGGTGTCATTTTTCGGTAACAGTAAACACGTGCTTAACATTGTGTATTAAATAAAAACACTTGCTTAGGTTTAGGCAACAAAACCATATAGTTATGTTTAGGAAAAAACAACATGGTTGGGCTTAAAATTACGTTTTACAGTGAAAATGTGACTTGACATTTTGAACACGGGACACGAACAAACAGCTCAATTTAAAGTGAAAGTGAAACTTAATGCATGGGACACAAACAGCGATCTCCTAGATGAAAGCCCTGTGTTTGTTGGACCCATCCACCTGCCCTACTTCCCACCCACCCTGTGTGTCTCTTTCACTTTAAACTACGTCACCAAACCAGTTTCTTGGAGCGTTTACTGTTGCCGCGGATGGGTTTACATTGTAGTTAATCAAAAGCCCGGTGCGTCTCATACTGGCGCTAAAGGTGACTTGTGCGTTGATATCACGCTCTGGGAATGAGAACGGGCTGGCTGGTCCTTTACCTACATAGATAACGACAGGTGTCCACAGTGTCACCCAATTCACAAACAAAACCAAATACTAATTACGCTAAAACTGAATATACTAAACAAGAAAGCAATGAACTAAACAAATAAAGAGAACACTATCAAAACCTGATCTAATTAAAGCAAACAACTAGAATAATAAAAAATATGAACAGTTTCACAAGTGAATTTCAGGTGTAAAATTACACACATTGTGAGAGAGGCTTTTATCCATTATCATCCTACCCAACACAGGCCAAAATCAGAATGAGGAAACATAGTGGTTAATACACTTATTAATTAAGTCCTCACATTGTTTTTCATCCAGATGTCCACTAAATGGAACTTGGTGTTCCGTTACTTGGAACAACAGGCTGTGTTTTCTACGCTGTGATCAGATAACAAGTGATCACGCTGCCCACGCACTCGCCTTCGACACAAATAGAACAAGTCCTAAAAATGAGTTCATTAAAATTAGGAGGATATGGATATGAGTGGATAATAAAGATGAGACTATATTATGTACAAACACATAACACAGTTTTTTGTTATTACTTTGTTATGGATTATATTGCAATAAATCTATAGGAGACTTTTGATCAACGTCCCAATGTTGGATGGATGGAGACATAAAGGGATTTAGAGTAGGTGGGAGAATGTGAACACGACCATTGTTAATGTTCTTAAAGCTTCATTTTCCCTGTTGGTGAGTGGAGCTCACTCACTTTCCACTGTCAGGGGTGTGTGTGCGTGCGTGTGTGTGTGTGTGTTTACTGTGCTACCACACCGTGAGCAGGAAAGATGGTTCATGCATGAATCTTGTGTAAATGTACTTGGTAACCCTCTGTGTTGTTAACAAAGGAACTGCAGTATGTTCAAGGTTGTCCTCTATTATATGTGTGTGTGCGTATTTTTGTTAATCCTCAAATATCAATAACAAAACAGAACTTGATGGCTAATTTGTTAAGTCATCAATCAAGTAAAAAATACCGAACATTTTCTTGTTACAGCTTCTGAAATGTGCCAGTGTGCTGCGTTTTTCTCCGTTATAATGAATCTCTGTTTATTGAATGTTGTTGGATTGGATTGAGAAGAGTGTGTATTTTTGTATGTGTGTGTATCAGCAACTGTGTGCCCTGTTGAAGTGTCTGCAGAGCAGCACACTAAACTGAATTAATTCACAACCATTTGATGAATTTTGATCATTTTTATTGAGTTGTTAGTAGAAACTATTCAGCAGTTACAGCTCTAAATGAGGAGCTGCTTGACTTCTCTGCTTGACTATAAACAGAAAAAACTTTTCCATTTGATTTTCCAACTGTTTAGATAAAATCTAATTGGGCTTTTGTAACTTGTGATGGGTGTTTCTTATAGTGTATTCAGTGTTTGCCTGAAAACAGAGCCATGAGGAGGTGCAGAAGTCTAGTTATCTCTCAGAACACTTGAATTACAATATGCTGAAAGGTTATTATGGAATTTTTGCCCAATGATGCCAAAAATATACTGCCGACTTCAACTTTAAACTGGAGGTGCCAGTTGTATTATGATGCCTTCATCCTCTATTCAGTAAAATGAGTATTGGGTGAAGGTAAATTGTAACGTTATCATGATATGTTCAAATATACTCTTGTAAAACTTTGGGATAAGCAGGGATTAATAATAAATAGAGAAATTTGAGCTGAAGGTACAGATATCATATGAAACTAGAAAAACCTAAGAAATCCATTGGTACCAACCATGTCATGCTTGTTGCGAAGAATAATGCTCCAAATTTAGTCCAAATTTTGGCGATGAAAAACTGGCATGGCCATTTTCAAAGGGGTCTCTTAATCTCTGAACTCAAGATATGTGAATGAAAATGGGTTCTATGGGTACCCACCAGTCTCCTCTTTACAGTTGAATGTTTTATAATTTTCTAGATAGCATAAATTGATATTTGAATCACTATATCTTTGTGTTTGTGTCACCGTTGAGTAGCCTCGGGACATCTGTGATCATACCGCTCTATTAGAGTGCAGTCCCATCATTGTGAGTCATTTCCTTTCCGCTCTGAGCTGTCACTCCTCTTCATCATTATCATGTGTTAAATATAGACTCTCAGTATAACTACAGCAAACATGCTTACAAATACACGGTCCGCTAAATTCAAACTCTCATTGAAGAAGACTGAAATATTTGTTTCAGTGGGTGAGAGTGAAACGCTCACCAGAAAATGCTTTTCTGACGTTTTCCTGTAACACCGCCCGGGGGTGGGGGGGCAGAATGATATCACTTTTAATGAACAGTAAATTGTGACACACACACACACACACACACACACACACACACACACACACACACACACACACACACACACACACACATGCCTATTTTTGCTACACCGTAGGGACCAAGGACTGGAAGCAGCCTGATGGGATCCACCCTTTCTGAAGGGTCTAGAGACATGATTTTTGCATCTTCTTGCACTTCCACGCTGATACGATTCTTAACATAGAACTTCACTGCTGTCAAGCTTCTTTTGTTAAAGGTCACCTATTATGCAAAATGCACTTTTCCATGTCTTTTAAACATCAATATCTGTCCCCAGTGTGTCTACAGGCCACCATAGTATCATAAAAGACCATCTTCTCTCTTTTTCTCCTCCTCCGTTTGTCCGGAAATGGGTGCAGAAAAAAAATTCGCTTTTTTCCTTGTATCTTGACGTCATTAGGGAATGCAAGTCACGTGAGGGTTTCCTGGTCGAACCAGAGCAGAACCTTCAGTAGCTGACCCCGCCCCACAGCGCGTCTCCTCAACCGAACTTGAGCAAAGTAGCTCCTACAGTTAGTCTGCAAGAACCAGCAGAACAGGCTTCATGTACTCCCATCATCTAAATATAACATGTTCTTTCACAAAGGCTTTATGTAATTACACTGTTTAAACAGATGATATTTATATATTATATATATTTGATGTCATGCATGTAGCAGATTACAGGTAGTAAATAGTGACTTGTAAGCAACACAACACATTTCTGTTTCACAGTCAAACTTTATTTGAGTAGACAGATGACAATATTAATTATTCACAGCATTTGTAATCATCTCACCTGTTAGTTAGTTATGTGACATTGTACAGGAGAAAGTCTTCAGCTCTGGTACACTATGGTAAGCTAAGCTCCGGTGGTCTGTAGTCATGGTAACACAGAGACAGCTCCTACTGTAAATAATATACCATTACTCTGATCTTCCATACATTTATCTTTTAGCAGAAATAATGAACTGACTACTGTTTCACATCTTCTATTTTCCACCCTGATGGTCGCTGTGTTTACACACCGTGTCATAGCGGTAGCATGTAGCTAACCCGTTAGCATGTAGCTACAAGCTAACGGGTTAGCTCTGTATCTCCATGTAAACAGAGCCATCTGCTCTCAGCTGTCTGCTCTCCTCTGGGATGATTCTGTCGGTCATTTCTCACAGATGGATCTGTAAAGACAGACGTAAAACAGAGTGTATGTTTACGGTTTACAGAGTTGATGCATGAGGTAAACACTGAGCTAACTAACAGAGATATAAATAGTATTATTTACCTGAGAGAAACCGTCAGGAAAACCTGGAATCTGGACCGCAGATGTTCATCATGTGTCGCCGATTTCTGATCAGATTCCTCCGGTAACGTGCGCTGGGTGAAGTTTCTGGTTTATAAACTTTAAAGTGGTTTATAAGCTCTATTCTAGCTCCTCTCTCTCCCTGCTCTCAGGCCGCGAGGGGGGCGGGGAGGGTGACGCTGTGTTGTTGAGGACGTTTGATTGACAGAAAACGCTGACCAATCAGAGCAGAGTGGGAGGAGACAGAGGCTACAGACACAGAAATCAGCACTTTTGGAAATGGGCTGAAACAGAGGTTATAGAGACATGCTGGAATGCATGATCTGATTGTTTTTTTGAAAAAAAAACTTCAGAGGCATGGTTTGGAGGTGTCTGAGACCTATAATAACTAGTTTAAATGGAGTATAATATGTGACCTTTAAGTGCTTCTGGTGAAGCCTTAATACAGGCAACACACTCCGACTTTCTTGGTATCTTACCGGATTCTATGAAAGCCATTAGTGTCTTTTCCACAGCGTGGACCTCCACAAATGACCAACTCTAATCAGGGGTATAGACTAGCAATGTATCAGATTATTCAGTGATCATTAGTCTTACTGTATTAATTTGATCAAATGTGTAATTTCATCAAGAAAGCTGATATTCTGCTTCAAACACCCACATCTCAGACATAGTGCAATCTCAGTGTAGCTGCACACTTACTCACTATGATCATTTCTAATTAGCTGGGTAAACTATTAGGAGGCTTGTCATATTCTTACCAGTTCTGTTATCAGTAGTTTTATATGTTTTGGTGTAATTTATGGTGGTGCTGCAGTTTCTCCTCTCTGTCCTCCTGGGAGTGGAGACAGTGAACCAGGTGAAGTGAAAGATAACGTTTTACTCGAGTTGATGACAACTACGCTTGTTACTGTAAGTAAAATAAAAGATTCACAAGTAAAAAGCCAATAAGAGTACTTTATCAAACCACCAGTTCAATAAGCATAAACATGTAGAAAAGGGATATTTACACCTGCTTTACCCGCATCCATTTGTTTCCAGTGAGATATTATTGAGTTTATATACTTAATTACTATTGCTGCTCTAGAATTCTGTTCTGAATATATTCTTTTTAAAAATAATATATTTTTTAAAAAGCAGTCCTTTATTGATGAAAAAGTACAGACAGTATCGGTAAGAATAATAGTATCGATAAAATCCTAACAATACCCATCCCTAGTCAACATTAAAAACTATATTGTATGCTTACATCAAGCAGAGAGTGAGAGTGTGTAGGTAGGTCGGATGAAAGTTCTGGTGGTGATGAGGTCTCCCCATCTTGGTTTGAACTTCCTGAGAGGTAAACACCACAGACAGACACATTTATTAGCATATCTGCAGAACATGAGGTTCACAAGAAGAGCACTACACTCCTACAAACTTTAAAAGCTAAAACATAATGTGTAATAGGCCCCAGACAGGGCAGAGTCTTTGTATAAAATCATTTATTTTTGAATTTGAGAATCACAGCCCCATCATTATTACCTGGGTTAGGTGTTTTATGTATTCCATGTGCCTGGATAAGCATTTATTGTGATGCTCCCTCAGGCGTTGTAAGTGCCCCTTTAACCTGGTGGATCGTGCACTCTGTCTGCAGGAGATTAAGTAGAAACCAGTTGCCTCAGTCTGTATGAATATCAGAACACTTGCTAACTTAAAGCCTCAGTTTGTATGAATATCAGAACACTTGCTAACTTAAAGCCTCAGTTTGTATGCATATCAGACCACAGCTAATGTAGGCTTATAGGCCTAGACTCAGGTTGTATGATTATTAGAACACTGGCTAACTTATAGCCCCAGGTTGAATGAATATGTCAACACTGGATGGGGAATCGGTCCCTACGGGAAAGATCGGTCCCCACGGCAGTGAGTAATATGTCAGGTCATAGACCCCACCAGGATAGAAATACAAACGCACACACACACACACACACACACACACACACACACACGGCCAACAAGACTTGCGTGGGCATGTCTGAGCGTTATGCAAGTGTTTGTGTTTTTTAAATGGAGCCCAGGGGCTTTAAAGGTTTTTAGGCCGTTGGGTGACAGATGCCCAGATGTCAGGAGGTCTGTTGGACAGACTGCTTAGCACCCAAAGGTCCAGGGACCACAGACCCCACAGGGAATGTGGGACACAAACACACACACACACTCTCTCTCTCTCTCTCTCTCTCTCTCTCTCTCTCTCTCTCTCTCTCTCTCTCTCTCTCTCTCTCTCTCTCTCTCTCTCTCTCTCTCTCTCTCTCTCTCTCTCTCTCTCTCTTACTCTCTGTCTCACACAGTCACACACACACATTTTAAAGCTTTGTAGTCCAAAACCAATATTTTGTTCAGACATTAGCAGCGTTAAGCCTTGTCCTCCAGACCGAGGGACTCAAAACACAGTATTCTTCCGGACTTGACCCAAATCCCTGTCTTCTGAGAAGCTCATTAGATTGGATTTCAATGAAAAGACGACGCAAAAAGAAATTTTTGCACACATTCAAGCCCAAAGTGAGGCACAGGTTAGTAAACCACACTCTACATGAACCTGCCTTTGACGGGAACAGGTGTTGTGTTTGATGTGAATAAGGGAAAAAAACATCTGTCTTAAAATACAAACTGAACTGTTTGGACGTTTACTTCAGCTTTTTTTTTTGTTTTGTTTAGAAAAAAAAATAAAGTAAGAAGACAAACACTTCATTATTCAATAACTCTGTAGTGCGGATGTATTTGTTGTTATTGTCGATTAGTTGTCTAATTAATCGCCAACTATTTTGATAATCGATTAATTGTTTTGAGTCATTTTTTAAGAAAAAAAAAAGTCTAAATTCTCTGATTCCAGCTTCTTAAATGTGAATATTTTCTGGTTTCTTTACTCCTCTATGACAGTAAACTTAATATCTTGAAGTTGTGGACAAAACAAGACATTTGAGGACGTCATCTTGGGCTTTGGGAAACACTAATCGACATTTTTCACCATTTTCTGATGTTTTATAGACCAAACAACTAATCGATGAATCAAGAAAATAATCAACAAGATTAATCGACAATGAAAGTAATCGTTAGTTGCAGCCCTAATTTTCACTCAAATTGAGCTATAAGGATGTTTACTTCAACTTTTAGTAAGTAAGAAGAAACACAAACATTGAAGATATCTGTTAAAAACAATGCTGCATAACTTTTCATCATTCAATACCTCTGTAGATGTATGGTTGTTACTGTCTGGATTGATTTTTGATTTACTGTCATGATTCATGACGCACCAGCGAACATGTCACAGTTCTGTTTCAAACCACAAACAAATTTATATTATTCAAACGAAACGGTTCAAAAATAATGGAAGTGGCAGTAGATTGAATGAGCAGGAAATGATGATGATGATGACGAGGAGATTATCTGTTACAGCTAAGCAGGTTTATGGCTTGTGGGATGGATGAGAACTTAAATCTCTCTGAAGCGTGGAGCGGTTTTCTGCTTTACAGCAGGATGCTTGGCTGTGCAAGTCAAGAACCAGCATTTAAAGTGAAACTGAACATATTTGAATTTGAAATATGAATTGAAATTTAAAATATTTTACTGTTCTATAAAAGCAAGGCTGGATTGATTTAGAGTCTTAACAGTGCCTACAGAGGGAATACCAAATTACTCTACTCTTTTACGGTGCTATTGGACTTTTAGCATTTCAAATGAACGGGTTTTCCCTCTATCACCATTATCTTATTCTCCTCTTTGGCTCAGTATCACACACTTGAGTTGTATTTTCCTGCGCTCATTTATCTTTTACTGCTACCTAAAATAAAATATTGCAGACCCATTATATTACTGGGCCAACCATTGAGCTCCAGACAGAAGGGCCGTCTTCTTCCCTCAGTCGATCACTACGTTCAGTTATTACTCCACTTTTTTTGTTGCTCAACCTATGTAGTCATGGATGCAACTCGAGAGAAAGACTCTCTATGTTCCTCTGTATGTAGTGTTGTGGCTCTTGTATAACTTCTGAGTTTCTCCTGTTTGGAGTTTTGTTTTACGTCTCACCTTTCTGTTCCAAACAGTTTAAACGCTCTGTGATCGGCACTCCCTTGCTGTGCTATTGAGGTTGTAACGATGGCCAAACACCACCTGCTGCCTCTTCACATTCAGAGCTTTCAATCAGTGAAAGAAGCTTTTCTTGTAAAGAAGCAGCTTCACAAAACCTGTCACCAATAAGTTGCAACCTGATGTGATATACATAGATATTGTTCGGATTTTAAAAATCCTTATTTATAATTAATGGTTACCAGGATCATTGCAACGTCACTATGTCTATGTTGCAATACAATGATTAGACAGGCAATTATTTTGTTCCCAGATTCTGGTTGGGTTTAAAATAAGTACGTATACTAAGTAACAGAAGTACGGAAAACACGTCTCAAACGTCACTAACGTAAGTTCTAAATAAAAACAACACTTTGGGACACCGGTTTCCTGATTGAAAGTATCATGTATCATAAACAGTCCTTCTCCCTTCTTGTTCTACGTCACTGGCTCTGAGCGTAGTATATTTACGCAGATGCGTTTACATTGCAGTCAGTACAGACTACATGGTGTACACATGACACGCCAAAAGCAAGAAAGGCGTTCTTATTGCACTGATACGCCATTTAGTGCGACCGGTCTGGTCAAAAAGTTAGAAGAAGACACGTTTATCAAGCAAAGTGTAAGAGTAATCTTTAAGAGCAACTCAGGTGATGACATGATGAATCACATGTATGCTTAGCGTAGGAATAATGTAGAATTTACCTCAGATTTGCCATACTGTTCATAATTTTAAAAATAAATAAACACATTTTGTGATGTGAAGTGATGTTTTTCTGCAAAAATATGTAATTTTAATCAAGTTTGAATTTGTGTGACAGCTTAAATACCACTTGTTGCAATTTTCATTTGAAATTAAACACAATCTAATATATTTATAATGTATAGATAAATATAAATAGGGATGAAATAAAAGGAATTTGGCTCAAATGGAAAAAGAAATAACAAGCTACCCTACGTATGGCTTCAGCTAACATGTTATTTATTATGACCAATGATATTTTGTACAGTCACTCAAAGGATGCTACTGTGTGTTTCCTCCAGCCCATAAGTTGCCACGCATGTACTGTATATGTATTAGCTGTGTGTTCATATTCATCGTGTTGCTCCTTCACCTCGTTTTACATACAGCACAGCTCGCTGCCGTGACAACTGTGGCCATGGAGACTTGTGGAGTATCCGAGGAGAAGGCTCTCGACAGGAGAGAGAAAAGAGAGGGACAGGAAATTGAGAAAAGAACAGAGGACAGGAGAGCGGTCAAGAGAGGGCAGAGGAGCGCGAGGAGAACAAGGAGGAGATAATGAGAGTAAGAATAAAAGAGGACGACAGAAGGAGGGAGAAGAGGAGAGGTTAAGATTGTAGGTGACGGACGGATGAGAGAGGAGAATGAGGACAGGATAAGAGAGGGAAGGAGAGAAGGATGGGTGGAATTAGAGCAGGAGGGAAGGATGAAGAGGAGAGATGAATTATTTTTATTTTATTTGCACACATAAAACTTAATAAGATTCAATCCAATAAGTCCCAAATCCAATAAAATATAAATAAATAAATAAATAAATAAATAAATAAATAAATAAATAAATAAATAAATAAATAAATAAATAAAATAAGAAATGTGACAGGAGAGGTCAAGAAGCTGCACCACTCCCCTCAACATAAGAAAAAAAAATGAAGAAAACAAATAAAACTAACATAATTAATTATTAAATCAAATATGTAAAAAAATACAGAGATGAATTTGCTTTTTCCTTTCTCTCATCCTCTGTTTTGAAGTAGACCTGCTGTTTATCTGTTATTAACATGTTTAAACTCACTCAGCTGCTAATTGAAGTCATGCTGTCTTGAGCAGCTTTGATCAGCAGCAGTAATGTGTGTGTGTGTGTGTGTGTGTGTATCATCACTTACAGACTGATGAAGCCGTGTCACTGTACACATGACTATTTACATTTTACAGCGAGGCAGATCTCTGATGCCGCTGCGGTCGTCAGTCTTAATACCGACTCTGGATTAGTAAACTCTTGGTGGTCAGCCAGTACCGACTGTGTTTGTGGCCGTGCTCGCTGTTTTGACATTAGGATTATGAATATCCACGACTAAGAATAGACGCTAGCTAGAACCGTATATGGGCTTGATTGGAAAACCAGTAGAGAGAACAGGAAGGCACGGAGGCCGAACTCAGCCGCTTGAACCATCGATAGACGCTGTCTGGACTGACGCTGCCACAGAGCGAGAAGAAATAGGAAGCATCAGTGTTAGTCATCATAATATCATTTGTTGAAGGGAAGCTCAACAGGTGAATACCGAGATAAATATAAAATATCAAACATGGATTTAAATATAAAACAATTTGTTATTTGTACGCTTGGTGCAAATTACAAAACCTGTATGTGTTTTCCTTTTCCTAACGTGCTAACGGTGCTAACAGTGCAAATAACGGCAACAGTGCTGATAGAGCTAACCAGCTAACAAATCTACCTACGAGTACAAACAAAGTCACCTGAACTGTGTTAACCTGGGGGTAACTGAAGGGTGTAACTCTTCCGTGACGACGCCGTGGGTCGGGACGTCGTCATCAGCTGTAACTGCCGTACAAGCTCACTGCAAAGCAGCGGCGATAAGCTAGCCAGTGGGCACACAAACCGGGACACTAAAAGCATGCTTGGCCGGACCGGCTACGTAAACAAAGCACAGAGAAGCTCGGATTACTATACACAGACAGCATTCTCTGCTCAGGATGCCATTATTCCACTATATCTTTACATACCAAATAGTTGTTTGCTGCTGTAGCCTATTAATGCCCTGAATTTTAAATATAGCACCTTTAAATGTGTTTTCATGATCCCACAGCCTTCTTCTGTATGCCTGAAAAGATAAAATGATTGCCCGGGGGTGAAACTAACGTTTAAATTAGGTCGCAAATGGGGCTACGTTACCAGTTAATTTGTGAAATCAACCATAAACAAACTAAAAACTAAATTTAGAAAATGGATTAAAGCTTCAACGAGACAGCCTTTCTCATTTTTCTTTGGTTAGTGGCATGATGACACACTCAAAGGTGAACAAATAAGGAAAATATCAAGACATAGGTAGTTCTTTTTTTCTACAACAACAACAACAACAACAGAGTTGCATTCAACAACTTTGCACATCATTTTGACAGTTACAGGGTCAACCTATGACTTGCACTGTAGTATACAGTATGTCAGCTTTGTTTTCAATAATATACCCACATAAAAAACATAGTTTTATTACAATGCACCAGTGTGACTTGATTCACCAGAGATCCAAATCTCCTGTTCTCTGATCACTCTTTAAATGTTTTAATTTTTTAGTCTGATACATCAGAAAAATGTGCCCTCCGTAAACCTTAATGTCCTCTGCATGGTAGTGGTAGTGGTGGTGGTATAGTTAAAGAGTATTTGCTTCGTCCTGCTTTGGAAAAAGAGACCATATTTTGGCAAAAAAGTGAAAATGTATGGCATCTTATTTAGGTGGGATGTCACAATCTACAACAGATAAAATGGCTATTTTAGCAAATCTAATTGATCACAGCTGTGGTTTTAGCATTAGATAAGATGTTTATTTGCACAATTCACCTTCCTGTAATAAGAGACAGAATCTTTACCCAGCAGCCAACAACCGGACGTCATATAAAAAGATGATGTTTTTCTCTTGAAACGGTTCTCAAAGACATTTCATACAACCTTTGTGCAATAAGCAAAGAGTGATCCCTTTATTTAGTGCATATCACTGTAACCTTTCCTTGACCACGTCTTCTGTACAGGTTGAACTTTTGGTGACACTCTCCTCCCTGGCTTGTGCTCATCATGCTTGCTAGATTAAACTCTGATGGGAGTCTCTGAGTACCTCATGCTCAGTAGGTAATGAGTGAATAGATTAGGTTTGACTCAATTATATGTAAAATATACTGGATAATATATCACATTCAGCAGAAATATACACTATGAAGAGTGTATATTTCAACCATGCACACTAAATGGCAAGACGTATCAGCTTAATAATTAGCAAGTAGCAATTAAGTCAAACATGATATCACAGGACAGACCTCTATATCCGGAGATGAGAGAGATATGGACATAGAGAGAGAGAAAGAGAGAGAGGCAGACAGAGGAGCAGGGACGCCAAACGGGAGAGACATGAGGGAAGCAGACATGCTGTAGAAGAGAGGCGGGAGGCTGACAATACAAATCACATCTCTGCTGCTGTTCTACTGTGTGCTCCAGGACAAAGTAGGATTATTGACAGTCTTCCTTTCCTTTGGAAGAATTTTACAGAAGATAACATGTAGAAAGTGGCAAGTTAATAGACTGCTTGTAGATTCAACATCAACCCAAATGAGCACCAATGTTATGCAGTTTACAAAAGCTTTGAAGACATAAGTTTGAATCTGTCAATATCTTTCCAACTTTACCGAAGTTAGTTTCTCTGCAGTCATGTCTTCTTCCCTGAGAAACACTCTTTTATTGTTTCGAAAAACTACGTGCTGATCTATGTCCATCACCTTCAGTTACACAGCAGCACCGTGCTTTTTTTCCTCACACAGCCCCGTCCTCATACACGCTCTTACGCAACTTCCGGTCGCAGAATATGAAAAAATGGGCGTTGTTTCACTTCTGTCTTCTAGTGATTTTTTATTTCTTGTATTTAAAAATACAAAATGAAAATCAACCCGTTTTTTAAGTTTAGTTCATCCCTTTTTGACCCTGATAAAGAAAAACAACCTTGTATTTCAATTTCAATTTTTGTTTCATAAAATGAAAAATCAAATAACCACTAATTTTTTGTATTTTAGTACTCTTCTGTGAAAGGAAAATCTAATGACCAAAAGATACACTGGCCGGGGAATGTTTAGACAGAGGTGCAGAATTTATATGTAAAATATGCCTAGGTTAAAGGGGCTATAAATGTCTTCTCTGCTGAAGAATGTTGTTAATTATTAATTAATTATTTTGTAAAACAATGCAGGCAGCAGCCAAGTGGGAAGACAGATGATTCATAGTATGTTGTAATTTCGACTTGGAGGTCGATTATAGCAAGGGTCGAAGCTTCGAAGCTTCATTAGGGTCAGCCCTACAGGATATTCAGATTTTTTCAGGATTTCATAGGGCTGCTTCCTCTTAGTCGACTAATCTTAGTCGCTTTGGTCTTAGTCGACTAAGATTTCTTTAGTTCATTTTGTCATTTCTTATGCTTTTTACATGCTGAATGACTTATTTCTAAGAAACTTATGAGCACATCTCTGGTAAACACGAGACTTAAAGTGGTGCTTTTGTGTGATTCTTTGTGGAGAAACTCAGTTTTACGGATCTGTCGGTTAAATCAACTAATTGATTAGTCGACAAAATGGAATGAGAGTTAGTCAACAAGAATTTCCTTTGTCGAGGACAGCACTACTTATTAATACGACCTCTCTCGTCTGTTGTTTGTGCAGGATCATTTAAGATTTTGTCTTTTTTTGACATCCTGCATAGTATTTTACCAAATTGTGTTTGAAAATGACTTGCAATCTTCAAATCTTCAAACTCTAAAGTGCAGCAGTAAATAGACAGAGGTGAGGTGAAGATATATAAATCCCATTGAAGCATCCATAATATAACGGTGTCAGTTTTTCTCGTGAATATGAGCAGAGAGAGATGGACAGTCGAGCAAAGGAGACCTAATTCCAACAGCCCAGGATGTACTCTGTGATTGTGTGTATGAGTGTGTGTGTGTGTGTGTGTGTGTGTGCACGATGATAATCCTTACTTTTTGAAATTGCGCATTTTCAGAGAAGCTTAGAATATTTTATGAATTTAGATGTGTGTAAAAGGGCTTTAGCATCACTTCCTGACTCGACAGCCTCGTAGAAGACAGATGCTGCAGATTTAAGAAAAACACTCCATTAGTCTTCTTCTTGTAGTAATAATGATAAGTGCACTAATGGTGGAGATGTTAGTGACTCTTGTTCGGCCTGTGGTCATGTTATGGAGCAATCAGCATGGACATCCTCAGCCTCTCTGGCCCTCATTAATCTCATTAAGACCAATGGGAACACAGGCTAATAGAAGCTGATTAGCCTGCTTCTGGCCGCCTGCATGGCTGATTCACCTACATGCACTCGTTCACATGCACACGGCCTCACAGACACTAGCTGACAGACTCTCATATGAGCATACACAGACATCCACAGAAATATATTCATGCAGAAACACTCTCAGGGTTTCTCCCAAATACAGACACTGAGAGAGAGGCAGAGCCAAGGTAGGCTACCGTTGTCACATCAACTTGATGGTACCGAGGTGAAAATAGAAGCCTCAACCTTCAGACTGTAACGTCGCTGCTTGACCATCAGAACTGCTTCTTTGCCTCGTTGTGCCGAGTTATTACTCACACACCCGCAGCCGATTATGACACATTGAGTCAACCTGGTTGGTTTTTGTTTTTCACCCAATGTTGCTCTGATTAAAAGAACAGTGTGTAGCTTTTAGAGGATCTATTGGCAGAAATGGAATATAATATTAATAACTATGTTTTCTTTAGTCAAATGAAAATAAGAATCGTCGTGTTTTCGTTACCTTAGAATGAGCCGTTTGTATCTACATAGGGAGCGGGTCCTCTTCATGGAGCTGGACGCCATGTTTCTACAGTACAGCTCTAGTGTTCGCGTTTTCACGTTGGGCCACCGAAGTTCTCCAACACACTTGGCTCCTGGGAGAAGTTTCTGTTTATTGCAATCTGCAACATCACCACCAAATACACTGCACCTTTAATTACCAATATGTGAATATAGGAAGTCTGATATCAGTCACTCACTGAATTTATGAATATACTGTATGTCCTTTTACTGTGAGAAATAGTGTGTGTGCTCTTGTTTTTAGCGTGGCTCAAGGGATGGCAGTATCAGTCTGTTGGTTGGTTGGTTGGTTGGTTGGTCCACCACTTTGGTCCAGACTGAGATATCTGTTGGATGGATTGCTGTGAAATTTTGTAGATATTCATTGTGCCTTTGACATTCTCATCAGCCTCAGCTGTACTTTGCGTTTAGTGCTAATTACAAAATGTTAGCATGCTGAAATGTTAACCTAAGCTGGTGAACACTTGCTAAACATCAGCATTGCCATTGTGAGCATGTTAGTAGGCTGACGTAAGCATTGATCCCAAAGCAGCACTGTGGCTCACAGCCTCACAGAGCCATGATCGTGGCTGTACTAGACTCTTGGTCTTGTTACAGTTTTCTTTCATAAAAGAGTCTAGATTTCCCCTGACGTCAGCAGGGGAGGAGCTGAAAAATGACAAAATTCAAAAATCAAGATTAACAATATGTATAATATTTGTATTAAATGCAAAAGTGTATATTGGCCAGTGTGTCAGTAGGCTTTGCAATTTTTCAGTAAAAAAAAAAGGTCACAATTGTCTGGCGAACTATACAATAAAATGTTGCACACGCTCAAGTGCAAATATGCAATGTGCGGGGCAGTGCAAAGGATTCACAGAGGACGTGAAGGCTGAGGATATACAGAGGTCAGAGGCCAGAGGTCAACATCCTGGTGGCCTGAGGAAAGAAGCTTTTTCTACAGATGTGTAGAAGCTGGAATAAATAATCTATTGCTGGGTTGGTGAGGATCCTACATAATCCTACTCGCTCATTCTCCACCTTCTAGTCCTCCAGAGGAGGGAGAGTAGATCTCTCTACGTAGAGCTCTACGGTCCTGAGCAGAGCACACATGACACCCTCTGTTCTTCTAATAGTTCATTTAAGCTGCTGTAGGACTTATTCATGCTCTGGAACCTAGTTCATGAGGTTTCTGATCATTTAGTTTGTGTTAATGCTTGTGTTGTAATGCAACATGTTTGCTGATCAATGTGGATGAATATAAATAAAGTTTTGTTTAAAAAAACAACAACCAGTTCTTCCTGTTTACATCATGTGACTCAGGCTGACATCATCGCAGCTCTTGGTCACAGACAGAGCATTATGGGATGCTATTGTACCTGTTGGGTTGGGCGGGGCGGGGGATGACCGGGGTTAGACTGTACGCTCAATCACACACACACACACACACACACACACACACACACACACACACTGAGCCACATGGCATTGAGTGTTATGTCAGCTCGTGTTATTGTCAATGAGGGTAGTGACATCGAGTGACCCTGCATCTGCTGTGCGTGTGTGTGTGTGTGTGTGTGAGGCTCCCAGCCTTTCTCTCTGATCAATTTAAGTACACACACACGCACACACACACATGCCAGCGTACACACAGTTGAAGCAAGGGGGAATACAGTCACCTGGAAAACACAAAGCGAATCCGTTATATACAGTTCTGAAATCAAAGTGTGCATGATCGATCAGACAGAAAAGCAAATGTCAGTACAGCAGCCGTCTGCAGAACGTCACTTTTATTTAACAACTCTGTCCCCAACACCTCCTGTCACTCATTCTCGCACACACTCTCTCGGTGTGAGAGGGCGATACTAAAACGGGAGACTCCCGGGAAAATCGGGAGGGCTGGCAAGCATGGTTTCCACTGGTAGCGCTGTCAGCACCGTTAGCTGTGAGCCGCCAGCTTGCCGTTGCCATGTTGAGAGCCGTGCAGAGGCAATAGAAATGCTCCCACTCTGGCATTTAGCATCTTGTGTATTCATTTTAATGTTGATCACAATACACTTTTCAAGGTCACCCTGGCATATATTTATGTGCTGTAGATGCTGATATTTTAAAATCTGATGTGGTGATTCATATGTGGTCACTGCTGCTGCTGCTGAGCTGCACAAAGAAGGAACTAATGCAGAGCAGGGGTAAAATAGATTTCTGTAGTGGCAACAAACTATACAGTGGTGTGTCATTTTATGTATGTGTTTGTACATTTCTGTGTCTGCTTTAATGCATGACTGCCCTCCTCATTCTTCAGTGAATCGGTGGCTCAGCCTGCCTGACTCATGGTCCTGTTCAAGACACACTGACCTTGTTTTTGATTCAAGTATTCTTGTTAGTCTTAACCAGTCTTTGATTATAAGAGGAATACATAGAACCCAACTGTGTAATGGCTCCAATAACAAATCTGGTGGATTTACGAGACGCTGTATCGATTTTTGCAGTTTGTGGTCACAAACAAATCTTGTATAATTGTGAAATACAGGAAATCATGCTGCATAATTCATATGTAGGCTTCAGCACTCATCATCTGCTCATCATCGCAACAACTAAACCTTTTTAAGACATTTGCAATTGTTCTCTAAGAGGCTGTGCAACTCAGGAGGGACTGCAGCTGCTCTGGTTGCTTAAAACAGTCTGTCACTTCTCACCGATCTGAATGAGCAATAGTTTAACATTTTGGGAAATACTCTTGCTGAGAGTTACATGAGAAGACACTCATAAATATGAAGTTGCAGCCGGCTAGCTTAGCTTAGCAAAAAGACTAGAAAACAGATAGCCTGGCTCTGTCCAAAGATAAAGAAATCAGCCTCCCAGCACCTCTAAAGCTCACTAATTAACATATTATATCTTATTTCGCAATGCAAAAAAGTGTAAAACATATATATTATAAATTAATCTAAATATGGCATGCAGAGAAATAGTTGTTTTGTGTTGCATATGTTACTTCTACTGCTTCTAGTAGGTGTTTACTTTTTCTTTTTCTATAGATTTTTATGGAAACAAACATTTTAATTCACTACATTGTTGTCCAAGCAACGCCTTTGTTGAGGTTTATTTCTGTTTTCCAAATGCCACATTACTGTTTTTTATATACTGTAGTATATCCATGGAAGAGATTAGAAAATCTAACCCTGAATCAGACAGATAAAATCCCCCTCAGATAATGAATTAGTTGTTCATGTGTGGTGGGACGGCGCAGACAATGAACTTGTTAGTATAACAGCAAAGATTCACACAACATAATGTGCTGCTTGGGTACAACTCACCACTGCTGCTACCAGCTTCTCTTATTGGAGAACACAGCATTATTGTCTTATCATTTTACAGTCTTATGCAGAGTGTACAATACAGTAACCACAAAACAACTGCAAAATGCAAAACAAGCCTGGGGAGGAATTTTTAACCATAACTCTGTGTCTGCATTCATAGCCAGATAGATGCATTTCTTATTGAGTTCACCAAGAGTTCACAAACAGATTATCAGTGAGCTGATGGACGATAAACTGTCATACTCTAATTCTTTAAACATCATTTACACTGATAGTCTGTCCCTCTATTGTTTTACTCTCCTTTCCTTCATTTCCTTCGCTTCTCTCTTTTTTTGTAGTTTCATAATCTGTTCCTCATCCTTCTCCCTTCTTCGTTTTTCTACTCCTCTAGTGTTATTTTTTGTCTCTGTGCTCTGCTGTGATTTAATCCTTTACTTCATCAAATGTAAATAGTTTAGTAATGAATGACATTATTTCTCCAATCCTGTGCAAACCTTACATTAAGCCAGTCTGCATGATCTCCTGATGATAGGTGTATGGTTCAGGTGTTATGTAGCAACTGATGATGTTGGAAAACTTGGTAGCAGAGCAGAAATCAAAGTATCCTCATACAACGGTTTGTATGATATCTTACGAAAAGTTATTTCAAATTTTTTGTGCGTTTTCCTACGACTGTCCAGCAACACAAGTCGATTTCCGCTTATTTCATGCATACGGTCTTTTCAAAATAAACATCTGTCTGCACAGGAAATAACTTAGTTAGGTTTAGGAAAAGATCGTGGTTTGGGTTAAAATAACTGCGGGTGTGGTGTAACTTAAGTAATAAATTTACGTGACAAATAAATCAACGTTGACTTCTGGTTTCACACTGGGTACGGTCTCCGGTCTCTGGTGTTTTTTGACCCACCAATCCACCCCGACTTCCTCCTTACCCAACGTTTGTCAGTCTTTTTACGTCCTGGTTCACGATTACGTGGATTACATACAAATTGATTTTGTGGTATATATATATATACAAATTACAGTGCATTACCTTTTTGTAGGTATAGCTACAAATGGTGTATGAGAACAGCCTGCAGAAATAGCCTGCGCTGTGTTGTGGCTCTTTAAGATTGCAGATTACTAACGTAGTAGAATATCCTCTACGCAGCATGCTCAGTTTTCACTACAAGACTTAAGTCTGGAAACAGCCCTCTGAGTTTTGATTCAGCTTGGCCCGATACACACCACATCAATCAGCGACTCGCCTCCTCTCTAACAACTACATGTATCATGATAAAACCAGACATTTATTTATTCTGAAAATAACTTTGTTCGACAGTTTAATGTTGTTGTCGATGTTTCCAGAACGACTGTCATGTTTTCCCGGATGGACCAGGGATGAAAAAGTAAAGTATGACTTAGTTTGCCAGTTTGTGGCTCATGTTGATGTCTGAGTGCAGGAAAGACGGTGTCATCTGTTGCACAGCTCAATCTCAAAAGTGGTAATTGTGGTTTAGCCGAGCTAATAGGTTGATCGATGAAGCCATGATGATAGAGAGGATAAATCTCTTCAAACTAACGGCACAGCTCTATCTGAGTGTTTTATAGTTATTGACTTTTCCTGACTGAAAACATGCTCCCCAGTCTCTGTGTATCCGAACACATCATGTAGGACATTTTGTCTGTCCCCTGTACAGAGACTGTGAGCTCTCTTGGCTACAGCAACCAACATTTCTTGTCCAGCTCCCAAAAGAGAGGATTTGGGAGCTTACAGGATGCACTGCTCCTCCTTAAATCAATTAAGCTGCTTCGTTTTGTGTGTGCCTGCCTGTGCCTGTGTTGTACTGTGGTTAGTACAAACATCTTACCGCCATGAAGGTAAAGTTCAAGGGAAAGGAGGACAAATGCACTTAATCCTCCTGCCGTCACTACAAACGTAGCCAGTGGCAATTAAAACATGGACGTAGAGTAGTTGTATTAAGGGACTTCATTTAGGCCTATACTATGGGATTACCACTCACTGCCGTGTTGTTAGCTGCTGAAGCCAGGAAATCCAAATTTGGGCATTGTGGGTGGAGCCTAATTGGAGTTGTAGTTGGTCAAGCATAACGCAAAAACTGGGAGGAAAAGACCTTGTCAATCCGGATAAACACCCACCTAAACCCTTTTGCACCTTTAAAAGGACCAGTGTGCAACATTTAGGTGGATCTATTGGCAGAAATGGAATATTATATTAATAAGTATGTTTTCATTAGTGTATAATCACCTGAAAATAAGAAATACCAAGCACCGCTCACCAGCCGGAGCACAGCCAATAGTAATGCTCAATAGAACGATCCGATTGGCCAAAGTCTCCCGTCACAGGCTAGATTTTCTAAAGCCTGGAAACAGAACCATGAGGATGTGCAGAAGTCTAGTTTTCTCTCAGAGCACTTGAATTACAATATTCTGAAAGGTTATTATGAAAGTTTTGCCCAATGATGCCAAAAACTACTGAAGCTTTAAAGGGTCTTTAAAACTGCTGTCTCCCCTTTTATGGTGTTGTTCAGATTTAAAGGTGTTTGCTGGCTTTTATAGATTTATAATGTCTTATTTTGAAAATATTCAAGTCAAATGACTGAGCATTCACTGAGTGCATCAGTGAAAACTCCTATTTATCCGACCGGGTATATGCTGCACCAGAGGCAGTTGTCTTGAGTATCCCAACTTCAAGTCTCATTCTCTGCCCACTCATGAAACAAGCCTGATTTCCATGGCAACGCTGTCCCTATCACAGCTGTAGTGGTCTTTCGCTGGGCTTGAACACTTGAAACAAGAAGAGCTGGAACCTATAACTTCATTTATCCTTTTGGGGAGCAGTTTACATGATACAAAACCAAACACAGCAGCTCTCGAGATCTTCAGTATACCAGTACGGGCAGGTATTTCCCAGTGTCCTGTCTATAACAGAACAAAGGGTTGTCAAGAGAAGAGGGTTGACAGGGTTTGTCTCTCTCTGTTTACACCTCCCGGTCAGCACTCTAATTCTGTCACACAGCGCCACGTGTTACTCTAACACTCTTACACTCACTTACTATCCAGGAACCCCCCTGCGGATGTGAGAAATAACAGGGATTTAATATTTATTATGTAACATCACGCCACGTGTATTAAAGCTATCATGAGGTATGTAACAGGGCAGAGGGCAAAGACTTACTTTTCTGCCTATACTTATTAAATCCACTCCTGTGGCCTGCAGGGAGGAGGGGAGGGGAAGTTACATGAGCACAAAACTAAACAATGGGTTTAAAGGAACAGTGTATGCCATTTCAGGGGATCTACTTGAAGAAATGTGATATTCATAACTATGTTTTCATTAGTGTATAATCACCTAAGAACTGTGTTTTCGTTAGCTTAGAATGAGCCCTTCATATCTAGAGCAGGTCCTCTTCACGGAGTCCTCCATGTTGCACCGCCATGTTTAGCCCAGAACGGACAAACCAAACACTGGCTCTTAAGTTTTTACGCTACAAAGCCACCGTAGTTCTCCAACACGCATTACCATGGTTTTGCACTCGCCGGCTCACATTAACGCAGTCTTGGAAAGAGAGGAGTGAGCAGAGGGGTACTCAGGTGGTTGGAATCTGCGACCTCACCATAGATGCCAAAAAATCCTACACACTGTACCTTTAAGTGTAAAATGAGTTTCTGATGGGTCTCCATTTAGTTTGCGGAATTAGATTATTTTGAAAATATAGTGTGTTCAAAAATAGTAGTTGAACGGTTCTTTCTACACCAGTTTATTTATTTATTTTTTATTATATTTGAGCGAGCTAGCTCTTTCTGTATCTGCTTCACAGTAAAGCCATAATCCACAGTCCTTTCACTGGAGGGCTTTTAATGTCAAGGAAGGATGCGGCAGGAAGTGTTTTGTATTCATTAACAATATTGCACACATGCACCTGCCCTCTGAAGAAACTGCAGTCTGCTGCTCTTGTTCTTGCAGCATTTCGTCTCCATGATTCATTGTGTCACAGCATGCATTTTGGTTTAGTAGGTTGAAAATAGTAGTTTATCCTGCATTTGCATAGCCAGAGAAAACCCAGGAATACAGTGGACACAGTGGGGCATTTAGGAAAGGGCCTCCTGATTGTAAATGTGTGTAAAATTGAACTCAGCCTGGTCTACAGATTTTTAAACTTTCATGCAGCCCTTCATCACAAAGGACGTCTTAAAACACAGAGAATAAGCATCACTTGATCTAACTATTCAACAATCAGTCGCAAAATCCAATTATAAAAAACAGTATGCCTCTATTACTTCTGTTACAAGTAAATGATATATGCAGGGTAATGAAAGCAGTTTTTAAACTTGCAACTGACTGAATTCATTTTTTTAAAATTTCTTCATTTGTTTCTCTGTTGACTTTGTTTTTGAACACCTGACAGTTTTGTTAAGTGTTCGTGTAATTGCTTACTCTTCCATGTGCATTGTTTCTATTGTGTGTGTGATAACTCAGTAAGTAAGGTCATGTGACCGCTCTATTTGTCGTCTCCATTGTCCTGCGGTAATCTCCATTCTTCAGACACAACCATGTTGATTATCAGCATTACCCCCGGGTCACAACCTGAATGCAAACACATACGCACACACTGTTTGTGAGCTGTTCACCAAACAGAGGAGTGGACATTTCAGACCTCTGTAAACATCAGGAGGACGGAGCAAGAATGTTGAATCGGATGGAGGCAGGTGTGTGTGTGTTCATGTGTGCTTCGGAGGCTCTTATCAGTGTTAAACAGCTCGGAGTCGAGGCGCTTGTTGACCTTAACGGGTCATCACCCCGCTACTGTAATGGCACACCACTCAACACACAACAGCTGAGTTGTTCATCTGAAGCATCTGGGCTATTCTTCAGTATGAAAGGACCATAGCAGTGATTTAACATATCTGGGTTAATTTACTGAAATAAGGAATATTTTTCATTACTGCTGAATATTTAGCATTTTATTTTATTTTTTATCTTTGAATGTGCTTTCCTACCTTCAAGGATGGTCTGTACAGTAGGAAAATCAAATTGCAGACTCTTGTTTGAATTGTGTAATTCATCACAGTGAGTTATAATTGCTCTTATAATTGTTTTGCAGTCAGTGCTTTATAAATCAATTTGAAATTTAACTGCATTGCTGCTGTTATACAGCCGTGAGGCAGTATTTAGCTCAGGAAAGGCGTGTGGATGACACGATAATGCACGAGGCAAAAGCGTGTAATAAGAGCGCTCTTCTTGCTTCTGACTGCAATGTAATAACATCCGTGTAAATATGCTACGCTCAGAGCTAGTGACGTAGAATAAAAAGTGAGTAAGACTGCTTATGGTGGGCGGGAGACGAGTTAGATGGGTCCAACAAACACAGGACTTTCAGCCAGAAGACCGGTGATCGAGACCAGTGTTTTGTTTGGCAAGTTACGTTTGTGACGTTTTACGTACTTAAGTTACGCTGCTTCTGTACGTATTGTACTTAGTTTAGGTACGTATTTTGAGGCCAACCGTGACATGCCCCTTGCTGGTACTGCCCCTTCATACTGTACACGCCCCCCCAGAAATTTCCACCTCATAGTGGCGCTACATAGAAAGTCAGAGGATCACCAAAGTCAATAGGATTCATCCTCTGGGAAACATGAATGTCTGTACAAAGTCTCTGGACCAAAGTTGTGGACTGACATTGCCATCTCCAGCGCCACGCCCTAGCATGGTTAGAAATGCATGCACACTTGATGATCATTGTGATGGATTACACAACTCAAGCGAGTTTAAAGAGCCAATTGATTATTTTATTTTATGTAAATAAATGGAAACCAGTGGCTGCCTGAAAAAGAAAATGCATTCTTAAGTCTAAATTTGACTGCAGGCAATGATAAATAGTCAGTTATGGATATTTGCGGTTATGGAGCGAAAACAAACAGGTGGTATCTGTGGTGTTTTTACAGAGGCTGCTGTTTAATTACACATCCTAACTGTGGCTAAGTCACCATTATCAGGAGGTGTCTATAATCCCGGTGTGAAACTGCCTGTCTGGTTGGCTTGCTGCCTTTCAGGAGTGTGTGTACTACTGCAGGTCTCTTGCCGGCTCGTGTGGGTGTGAAGTCTGAGTGTGCGTTACTGTTGTCTTCAGTGTCTTTCAGTGGGCATGAATGTGTCTGTGTGAGTCTTTGTGTGCTCTGTCGGTGTTTGTGTCCTTTAAATCAACAAGAGAAGCGCTTAGCTTAATGGGCCTTAAAACCTGCCGACTCACTAACCTTTAGCATCGAGGGAGACAGAGAGAAAGAGAGAGGGAGTTTGTGTGGGAGAGACAGAGAGAGAGAAAGAGAGAGAACAATGATATACGTAGGAGAGTGGAAGGTGTTTCTGTGAGAGAGAAAGAAAGTGGAGGTGATCATGAAATAAACTGTAAGCTCAATAAATAGATGTATTTGGAAATGTCCAAATTCAGGGACCAGACACAGTGTTTCCATGGAAACATGCTGATGATGCAGCAGGACATACAGTATGACTGAAGAGTTTTCATCTCTTGGTTTTTTTTTGGCACTGAAATATATTTTTTGGCAAAATCGTTGTTGCTTAAGTGATCATTGCTTTGTTGTTTCTGCACTACGTTTCCCAGAGATCATCTGTCAATCAAACAGTGTCGGTAATACTGTGACATCTGTTCGTCCACTGTGATGTGTTACCATCACTGCTAATGTAAAATACCCGGTTCTTCCTTATATTCTATGCATCACTTCCTGTGCTATGTTTATGAGGAGAGTCACCGTAATGCATCGTAATGTGGTCCAAGGCATAACGGCTATAGTTTCATACAGGTCTTCTCCACCCACATCCCTCCATAAAAGGCCAGTGTTTGACATGATTCACAATGCTGCTGCTGGATGAAAACCTTGAGCTCTCAAAAGACATCTTATGAGTTTTATCTTTGCTTTCAAAATGAAGTTCTTGTTTGAGGTTTGAATGTGTTCTTTCTGTAAATGCCAGAGTTTGACCCCAGGCGACAACCTCCGGGTCTGAAAAGTGAAGCCAATGCTGAAGTGCCTTAAACTTGCGTTCTTTCTAACAGTCAGCAGGGGGCGACTCCTCTGGTTGTAAAAAGAAGTCTGATGTATAGAAGTCATTGAGAAAATGAGCCTACTTCTCACTTGATTTATTACCTCAGTAAACATTGTAAACATGAGTTTATGGTCTCAACCGCTAGTTTCAAGTCTTCTTCAATACAGCATGATGTTCATTTAGTAAATTATGGTCCCATTTAGAGTCAAATAGATCATAAAGCAGGGGATGCTTTCGGGCGTGGCTACCTTGTGATTGACAGGACGCTACCACGGCGTTGCCGGTCGGGGAGTTGTTCATGTTTTCGTCTTCGTCTTAACCCTTTCACAGTGTGTTTTCAGTTCTTTATGACCTTTTTGGTCACCTAAAAAATGTCTTAGTCAGCATTCGGTTGCACTTAACTCACCCTCTCGTGTCACTTCTGGTTGCAATAGTCAAGATAGCGTTTGTGTCTTTCCAGATCAGTGAAAAACTATGACTTGACACATATCATACTGTATATCTTAAAGAGATATAAAGGAGTGCCTACCAACCCACAAACTGTGAAATAAGACATGTGATTCAACAAGCCATTCAGATTGGACTCCCCTCTGATAATCACTTTTTCAAACATCCATAAAGATCTACTGTACATTAGTTTGTAATGAAAAACATGGTGGATGAAAACACATGTGACTAGCAAACGTGTGGTCTACCTTTTTATTAATAATTATTATTCATTTATTAGCAAATAAAATGGTTGCATATAGATGTTGTTGTTGAATCTCAGAAATCTGGACCAAACCTGGGACATGATGACACACATGTACAGCCAGACATTTACCCCACCCACTCATGAGATTCACTTCCATCCTTGCATACATCTGGTCAATTCATCTCCCTTCGGTTTGTTCCCTCTCATGTCATTATTAAAAGTGGATTAATGAATTCAGCCCTGCTTGCCATATCACTTAGCTTCATCGGGAGATACTAACTCATTCTACCAGACTGCACTGGCTCACAAACAATTGTTTTATTTCATTTTTTTCCAGTATTCCTGTCAGCATGTCCTCTAGACGTGATGTGCAGAGAAAATCTCACAGGCGATATTTCTTGACGGTGCCATGCTTAAGTTTTATGTTAAATTTAGGTTTTTGCAACAGGATTGGATTAGCATTGAAACTGTGTGTCGTTATAAATAAATAACATGATTGCATTCTTTGTTGGAGACCTGAATTTACTGTAAGTCTGCGGAGGCAGTGGATCTGATCAAAGTCAAGTCAAAGTTACTTTTCTGTCTGCTTTGACAAATAAGAGAAACTGGTTGCCATGACAACTGTTGTAATAACCATGGAAAATATTTCCTTTGCTGTTTTGCTTTATACCTGTTTCATATCATTTGTCCAACAGTGAATTTCTTTGGTAAACTTTGGGTTAACTCAGATGACTAAACTTTTCTCTTTCTTTTATTTTCTCCCTCTCTCTACACAGGAAACAGTAGAATATGCCTTCCTGATCATTTTCACTATAGAGACATTTCTGAAGATTATTGCCTACGGCCTGGTCATGCACCAAAACTCCTACGTCAGAAACGGCTGGAACATGCTGGACTTTGTCATCGTCATAGTGGGGTGAGTTCATACTGTAGGTAACACATATTGTTTAAACTATACACACTATCGCTCATACATTCTCTTGATGTCCAGTAGCAAGATGGCAGTAATGTTTCAGCGCATGCAGAAATGGTTACGTGTGTGTGCACATACATGGCCTTGTTAAGAGTGATGGTTTATCAGTAGACCACCTGGCCCCAGTAGGACTTCAATGTAAATATGCACAGACATAAAGAACACACACATAAAAGCATGTATATAAGCACACGCTTCCACAAACAGGTGCATGTACACAGAGACAGGTACAAAGAGGACCCATGGTTTTGTTTTTTTTGCTTTTGCTTTCATGTGTTTTGCTCTCTTTTCATGACATCTCTTTCTCAAACCGCTCCCTCCCTTTCCCTTTTCTCGCTCTCCTCTCCATCAGGTTGTTCAGTGTGGTTCTGGAGATGATAACCAAAGACGCTGACTCTGGCGGCCAGTCTGGAGGCAAACCTGGGGGGTTTGATGTCAAGGCCCTCCGAGCCTTTCGCGTGCTACGACCCCTTCGCCTTGTCTCTGGAGTTCCTAGTGAGTTAAAGCTTCAGTAGGCAGAACATTTTTGCCATAATTGGGCAAAAAATCCATAATAACCTTTCAGCATATTGTAATTCAAGTGAGAGTGAGAGAAAACTAGACTTCTTTTACTTAAAAGCCCTGCACACCCTGTTTAGAGCTGTAATCGGGTTGACGTTGGGTGGAGCTATGCACCCAAACCCAACCTGGATATGAGACATTTGAAATGGGGCCAAACTCGATTTACTAATGACAACAACAACAACAGTGTAAATAAAGGTGCAATACAGCAGTAACAGGAGAGTGAGATAGCTGTCAATCAAGCAAAGTGTGCACACACCCACTCAGAATGCAATTCAGTGTGGAATCCTAGTTAGAAATATGGGATGCTCTTTTACTCTTGTCTTGGACAAAAAACATGTTACACCCGGCCACAGACACAAGAGTCATCAAAGAGAAACATTTTGGTACTGTGTTTTTTTCTGATTTTTGTTCCAGCTCCATTGAAGTCTAGTGCAAAGTCAGTCACCATGGCAACCTTAAAACATCCAAAGTTCTTTTCATTTCACTTAATTTGGCCATTTCAAATACTTGAACATATTTAGCTATTTAACTGGTGTTCCATTAGATTATTTTCATGGACACATAAATCACACAGAATATATAAAATTATAAGAAAAGAAGTGGGCGTTGATTCACTTTCTGATTGCACAGTCTGCTTACGGAAAGTGCTTTTAGTTTTGTATGATGCAGTGTTTAATTCACCGTACCCCTGTCTGAATTTTAACACTTGATGCCGTAACTCTTCCGTTGATTTTCCTGCCCAGCGACTGCTGGTGAAATTTAGCTATCCAGTTAACTCAGGGACAGACAATGGCTGTCCATTATCCCTGTTAAAGACTGCAAGTGAGGACAGGTTAGTCACTGCAGACTGAAACGGAGGGGTCGTATAACACGTCTTGTTGCTCGCGCTCGCCCGTGTGCACGCGCTACCTGAATGTGAGTGAGCATCCGTCAAAACAGTGAGGCGACACACATCAGCTAAAACCACAATATCACTCTATATATCAACTGCTTGGCAGTAATGTTAGCTGACCAGACGAAGGTCTCTCCATGAATCACTGCTGATCCTAGTGTCGGCTTTTCCTGCTTTAGCCTCCCGACCGCGGTCGGAGGGAACATGGGAGGCACCAGCACCCGGTCGGAGACGATAACGTTACTCGCTGCAGAGCCCCGTCACTTCACAAGACACGGAAACCTCTGTTGGTCTGGAGGAGCTGCAGCATTTATTTCTGCACAAACGTCCACTGTGCATTCACTAGATATTCTCAGAGCTAAACTGACTCTTCTACAGTGTGTAGTGTGCGCGCATGCACGTGAGAGTGGAGTGAGAACGCGCTTGGTGTGTGAGTGAAGGCAACCAATGGAGCAGATTACAGCAGAGACTCCGGTCCTGGAGACCAAAGCTACGGTCTCCTCCGCGTCCTCCGACCGCGGCCAACACAGTTTTGCAAGACGGGCTTCACTAGATAGAGCTTTGCGGTTTTGGTGCTTCCGTGTAGTTGGCTTTTTATGCCTATTATTCAGTGATAGCTAGAGGCTTTGAGAGATATAGATAATTACATTACAACAACTGATAGATTTGTGTGTGGATCTATCTGTTTGCCTTTCTCTGCATATCATTTGTCTATTGAAAAATTCTTTCACGGCTGTTTGCAAATTAACAAAAAAAAAACAATGCTAATCAGAGCGAACCATTCTGGTCTTTTAGATTGAGATATTCTTCTCCTGCTCTATAATGCACAACACATGTTTTGTGTAGGACTACTTTTAGAGTTTTATTCAGCATTAATGTCTGTTCTTACTGACATAAACACATATTTAAGGTTTATTCATTAATCCAAATAAGGCGATGCAGCAATTTACCGGCCGAACATGACACAAAATAAACAACAACAAAACATTGGTATCAGCTATCAGCCACATTTTTATTTTAAACATTGGTATCGGTCCATAATTTTGCAATCGGTGCATCCTTAAGGCACACATATCCTGTTACTGCTTTTTTCATATGGGTGGCAACTGAAATTTGGGAAACCCTGATACCATGTATATTTCTGTAGGTGTGTTCCCTCTGACCTTGGCTTCTGTGTGTGTTTGCAGGTTTACAGGTGGTTTTAAACTCCATTATTAAAGCCATGGTTCCCCTGCTTCACATCGCTCTGCTGGTCCTCTTTGTCATTATTATCTACGCCATCATCGGCCTGGAGCTCTTCATCGGCAAAATGCATGCCACATGCTACGTGAGACAAACAGGTATGGTAGTGCTGAGTAGTTTTATTATCCACTGTGTCATCCATGAGATTTGCCTGGTGAATTTCATGCTATTTATTCTATGTTTTACCCTTTAAAACCCTTTTTAAATTGAGTCCCACATTTGACCTACGGTGTGACCAGGCATATACATCTCATCTCAGGATAGATACAGGCTTTAATCCCTGAGGATGAATGGACACATGTACCTTGTATGTGAATGGTGGCGAGCTGCTGAAAACAGGGCAGAACAACAGATGGTGGATTAAATCTAGTGATTAAATGACTAATATCTGGCTGTTATGTAAACAGGCTTGACCTTTGCTCCAGCATTACTTCCAACTAGGGCTGTCACAAAATCAGGTTTTCACTACACGATTACACGATTACCGCGACGTCTAGAAGAAAATTTGAAAAATAATAACAATGCTATCAGTCAAATTCATCTTTAGCTTTGTTTGTTGTGCGTTTTGTTTCTTTTTTTGGCAAATTAATTACACTCAAAATACGAGTGTAGGGAGGTGGAGAGAGAGTATGTAACCACAATTGTACAAAAACGGGATTTAAGAGGCGCTGGATTATCATACGTGTATTATTAACACGATATCAGTGTTTCATTTTTTTTTTTTAAATATCACAGTTATTGTCAGTACCGTTATATTGTGACCCTCCTGCTTCCAGATTTATTTAAGAAGTAAGGATAAATTAATTGAAGCATGTACATACTCTATATACACACACACACACGTATACAACCGCAGTCATATTCTACGATGGCAGACGGACATGAGAGTAGCAGTTTAAATCACAGGGATTGGTAGGCTATATAAGAATACAACAGCACTCTCCGTTTCCCCATCTCTCTCACACACACCTTTCACCCTCTCTTTCTCGCTTTGATCTGTTTTGATCTGTTTGTTTGTGGACGTCAGGAGAAGCATTGTTGACTTTAGTTGAGAGTTCATGACAGAGCGAGATGGAAGCTCCCTTTAATCCCCGCTCGCTCGTGTCTGCTCTGTTTGCCCTGAGAAAGGCACTTACTGCTTGTTTGTGTGAATGGAGGGGCGCATGTGTCTGCTACAGAACAAGGGTAGTTGTGTGTGTATGTGTGTGTGTGTGTGTGTGTGTGCATTGTGGATATCATTGACTATGCATATGTATGTGTGTGTGTGTGCATCCTTTTCTGCTGTGGTTATATAATGATTGCATGATGACAGAACGTCTAGTAATGACATGTAACCTACATAGAGGCCTGTATGAAGGGTTATTCTGTGCTGTACGGACTGCTGATCTCTATGTGCTCAGTGATAAGCTTAAATAACCATGATTATCTTCTTATAGAGTAATTATTTCAAATGATGAGTGATGATGATCGTAATTAATTTCAGAGAAATCAAAGGATAATGCACTCACAGGACATGAAATAAAAGGAATAGGAGAAAAGAAAAGCTTAATTATGACTGAAGATAAATTATGACAAATAAATACAAAAGAATAAAACGTTAGTGTAATAGGAGGCCAAGACAAGATAATGGATAACCAGTAAAAGGAGATGATAATATAGTATGATTAAGGTGTCATTTTAAACAGAAGGCTGTTTTTTATTCAGTTTAAACCTTTATTATACACCAGTAGAAATACCGTAGATTCATCTGTCTGACTCTGTGCCCCCAGGTGCCCTCGCGGAAGAAGAGCCCACGCCGTGTGCGGTATCGGGGCACGGCCGTCACTGCCTGCTCAATGGTACATTCTGCAGAGAGGGCTGGCAAGGCCCCAACAACGGCATCACCAACTTCGACAACTTCTTGTTTGCCATGCTCACTGTGTTCCAGTGCATTACCATGGAGGGCTGGACCGACGTTCTCTACTGGGTAATGTGCCACTCTGTATCAATCAAAATGACTCTGATGAAGCCTAAATTTGGCGCCATATATTTTGGTTTATTAATCTATGTGTGTCACTTTTGAGATTTTTGATTTTGACAGAAACTTGTAAAATATTCTGTTATACTTCCAGCATGAAACTATGCTGATGTCATCTTGAGGGCATTTTTAAGATAACAGATGAAAACAAGGTGACCTATTTGTCATATGATTACCCGGATTGCCTTATTTACAAGAAAGGGAATTAAATGTTTCCTTAATTTAGATTATGTGAGACTTATTTCAGCTCAAAAATATTAACTTAAACGATGGTAGTAATCCAATTAGGGCTGTCAAAGTTAACACGATACATTTGTTTTAACAGCACTAATTTCCTTAAAGCATTAACGCAACTTGCCATTTTTAAGTTGTAGCGGGCTCAGTTTTAAAAGTAGTTGAGATACTGGCAAGCAAGTCATACTAACTTGTCGGGAAGGAGGCTAAATTTTGGCGGGGAAAAACTGCCATGGCCATTTTCAAAGGGGTCCCTTGACCTTTGATCTCAAGATATGTGAATGAAAATGGGTTCTATGGGTACCCACGAGTCTCCCCTTTACAGACATGCCCACTTTATGATAATCACATGCAGTTTGGGTCAAGTCATAGTCAAGTCAGCACACCGACACACTGACAGCTGTTGTTGCCTGTTGGGCTGCAGTTTGCCATGTTATGATTTGAGCATATTTTGTAGGCTATATGCAGTACCTGTGAGGGTTTCTGGACAAGATTTGTCATTGTTTTGTGTTGTTAATTCATTTCCAAACATAAACATATACATACATTTGCATAAAGCAAGCATATTTGCCCACTCCCATGTTGGTAAGAGTATTAAATACTTGACAAATCTCCCTTTGAGGTACATTTTGAACGGACAAAAAATGTGCGATTCATTTGCGATTAACTATGGACAATCATATTTTAATCGATTGACAGCCCTAATTCCAATTTATTGAAGTCTTGTCTTGAAATAAGTGACATTAACTTAACAATTACCAATTGTATTATCACATTGCAAATGACTGTAACATGGACAAAATGTAGATGATATACAAAAGTGTTATGTATCATACAATCACAATAATGATGCCTAAAGATAAATTAGAAGGTTTTACTGAAAATGTATGGGCTACAAGAAACACTCATCGAGGCCCTTAATATATAAAATCTCAAATGACATTCTGTCCTACAAATTTATTCCAAAGAAGTCGTCATTGAGAGCTGTAGCCTGAGCCTGAACCGACACCCTTCTTTTAATTGATAATAACAAGCATTTTAAAACTAAAAAAGCCAGGCTCACTTCGAAACCCTCAGCTTCTCATTACCAAAAATCACCAACAGCTTTTAATTAGCCAAAACACTCAGCGTTGAGGCTCAACTCACAATGAGTTTTCATCAAAATCCACCCACATCCTTTTATTGATGGAGACCCTCATCTATGAAAAAATGAACCTCTGTTAGTCGTCCTCTCTCTCTCCCTCACAGACTCTTTACTTCTCTTATGAATTGTATGTGTTACCATGGCAATCCCAAGCTGATACTGCTGTTAAAGTGGTGAAGGAAGGAGACTCGACAAACCTTAAAGAAGAATAGATAGATGGATAGATAAACAGATGGATGGATTACCTCTGACCTTTCCTACAGAAATCAATTAAGTATCGCTGCAGGGTGGGTGGCGGTGTTTTGTGCGGTGGCTGGAGGCAGAGTCGAAGCGTTGAGTCGTCTCTGCCCAGCAGGCTAGTGTGGTTTTTTTTCAGAGGGAATATGAGTGTTTTAAAGGCTCTCTATATGATATCCAGAGCATTAATATAGCAGCAACAACTATTTGCTATATAAAGATATAGTAGAGTAATGTCTACCTGAGCAGAGAATGAAGTTGCTTGCGTGCGTGCCTTTTATTGCATCTTCATGCACGTGAGCGTGCCCCACTGGCAAGCTCACGGCCGCCGCTCTGCACTGCGCTAACGGCGGTTACAGCTGGTCCCCCCCCCCCAATAGGGTGACCAGATCCCAACAAACCAAAAATGGGACAAAGATTATGTTTGTGTGGGACAATGTGGGACACGTTTCCAAGGCTGAGAGGTAGTCTAGAATTTTGATATGTCTAATATCTAACTTAAGTAATAAACATTTCTATTCTGCCCCTTATCTTGTAACATCTCTATGCTTTGCCCGAATGCATCCATAGATCGGCACATCTCTTTTTGAGCTGCACGTTTCTTGCACATGTCGTATTCCCCCCGTGTGAAATCTAAAAATAACTGGCGAATTTCACAAAAAACTCTGACGATCACCTTCCACCGGATCATAAATACTTATAATTAGTTTCACAGTCTTCGTTGTAGCTGCTCTTCCTTTTCTTTGTGGTAGTTTCCATCATATTCTGCTTAAATCTGCATAGATTGTGACTTTGCGTGGACTCGCAATTTTCTCCGTTGGGCATCCTGTAGCGTAGCAAAGATGATGAAATTTTAATCTGCACTTGACCCACGTGTACGCAGTTTGACAGCGAACACAACGACCGTGATGACAGCCTTCCCTGCCGTCTTCACATCCATTGGATAAAAGACAGATTTAAAAAAAAGCGTGTGTCTTGCAGTGGTTTGACTTTTGAAAACTAGAGCCAATGAAAATGCGGTACATCGTCTCAATTTGTGGGATGTGGGACAAGGAATAAAAATGCCACCTGGACACCCTACCCCCAGGTTAACACTGTTAGCTCTGCTTGGCACTGGGCTTTGAAGCAAATTTTACACAGTGGCCAAACGGTGGAATTACAACTTCCGTGTCCATCACGTGATGCCATTGGGCCCAAAAATACTTTTTCCCATAGACCTACATTGGGAAAGAGACGTCTGTAACTCAGCGGGTAATTTTTCCTGAGGTAAATCAACTTCACAGTTTGAACACACGAATAGCCCTCATTTAAATCATAAAAGTTGTAAAATGCACTAATAGCCAAATCCAGAGTTATTTTCCTTCCTCTGTTCATGTGAATGAGGCTGGACCGAGGGCTGGACCGAGGGCTGGGAGGTGGGGTTAAAGGAAACGCTACTGTGCTTGCTCTGTGAGCCCAATGGGTGCGGAACATCACCAGAAGATTCGAGTAATTTTATACTTCCTAGTCAAGCTTTTTTGGCTTCATCTGCCACTGAGCAGCTCTCACAGGAATGAACGGGGCCTTGCCTTGAGTGCTGTATCCAGTTCTCTTTATACATCCATTATGTACATGGGGTGAAGAAAAGTTAAGTGTCAAGTGTGTACAGTATTTGACTGTGTAAAAAAACAGTTATGTGCTTATAAATCAAGTATCAACTGTCTCTATGCCAAACAGCTCTATTAAAAGGCACTTTAGCTCTGTAATGTGGCCATTTGCCACATCCTCAGTACTTAGAAATATTTTATCTCCTAATATCTCCTCCACTCATTACTAACCCAGTTGTCTCTCTCATGTTGCCCTCTAGTGGTCACAGTTCCTGCTCCAGTTTTAGTTGCAGCTCTCTGAAGATCTCTTTCCCTCTTATGAACTTTAAACAGCCTCCAGTCGATTACATTTTATTTAAAATCCAGTACTGGATTTGATAGTGGCACCCTTAAGCTTTAAGCAAGATGGGCTTGTACTCCAAAAAGTACATTAAAACCTACACAAGTACACTAATAGCAGTACACAAAACGTAATTTTTAAGGCTGTGCCCAGAAGTAAACTGTAAATACCTGAAACATTCAGAAGAAATACTGTTATTCTTCCGTTCATTTAGTTCATAGGTAACAATATGTGTGGAGTATAAATGTGCAGGTGAGTAGAGGTGTTTTTTACTGGCACCATCATCCCATCAGCTGCAACACTAAACCAGCTGTCAAACCAAACATTTGGTAGAATTATACTACTTACTCAAATGTCTACAGAATAAATATATGAGGATTTTAATATCTCTTCTTCCTCTTTTCTATTTCTGTCCTGTATTTTTCAGATAGATCTTTTCATGAGTTATGAGTCTCTGGGTTCAATTCATCAAGATGAGTTTTATGAAACTGGAAAGAATTGTATGCAATTTTAGAATTAAAAACATAATATATAAAAAAAAGAGAATGTGTGCACAGTTATGAAACGAAATATGAATAAACCATGTCTAATACGTCTCCTTCTCTACTTCTGTTTCTATTTAGATGAATGATGCAATGGGCTTTGAGCTGCCGTGGGTCTACTTCGTCAGTCTGGTCATCTTTGGATCCTTCTTTGTTCTCAATTTGGTTTTGGGTGTGTTGAGCGGGTAGGTTTAAAGTGTGCTTGTGTTTGATTTATGCTGTGCTTTTGACAATATGTTTCCTTTTCTTTTCCTTTTCAGTATATGATGGCTTTGATATGCTAAACTCCACCAATTTGGTTCAATCCGTTTTAATTCTTCCAATATAAGTAGCCATATGATGATCAGTTTTGTGACCCTGAACAGGATAAGCAGGTTTAGAAACCGGATGGATTGATTGTTTGTTTTCCTCGACCCAGTCTTTGGGAAAGACTGCTGTACAGTATTATCTGACTCAGGTTTGACAGCCATTATGCTCTGCCCTGTCCAGAGAGTTTTCCAAAGAGCGAGAGAAGGCCAAGGCTCGGGGAGATTTCCAGAAGCTGCGTGAGAAGCAGCAGTTAGAGGAAGACCTGAAAGGCTACCTGGACTGGATCACCCAGGCCGAGGACATCGACCCCGAGAACGAGGAGGAGGGCGACGAGGAGGGCAAGCGTAACCGTGAGTTTCCTGGATTTAATCCTTTTTTTTCCTATCCGTGTCTAAAGCAGGGACATGAAGAATGCAAACAGAGCTGTGAGTTACCAAGCTTTAAGTTCTCCTGCCTTCAAATAATGTTGCACATCTCTTTGTATCATTGATACTATAAGGAGGCAGGTGAGGAGGGCGAACCATTACTCATCTCTCTGTTGTTATTCCACTTTGACAAGCTCACTGCTGCTTTTCCTTTAATGTATCACAAAGGAAATGTTTTGTATACCTGGGACAAATCGCTCCTGGCTCAGCTAATAACACATGACTTTTTCCCCACAATTAGATGTTTACCGACTCTTTCCAGCATTTGAAGAGTGACCAAATAAAACGGACATACTGCCAGGTTGCACTTAGAAATTTACATGCTGACAAACAACGACAATCAAATCTTATATTCAGTACAAAGGGACAGAATCACATGTTGCAGATTGTAGACGACATGCCAATATCACCTTACAAAGATGCATTCAATACAATATATCTTTCTCCAGGCATCAACTTGTGCAGTTTGGTATAACAGAGTGAATCATTCCAGAAAACAGTTACATATTGTACCAAAATGAGACATTCACCACCTGAGAAATCAGCACACAAATTTGGACTTTCTCTGGCAAAATGACTGTTATTGAGTGAAGCATGTAATGGGTCAGTATTATAGTAGTCCCTTTAAGAGATTATCTTACTTTCTATTTCTTTGCTATTTTACAATGCCTTTATATTTTATATTGCTGCCACTAATTAGGTCAAGGACCGAAATATATAAGGGCTGTCAGGCAATTCAAGTATTTAATCACGATTAATTGCAGATTAATTGCACACTTTTTATCTGTTCAAAATGTACCTTACAAGGAGATTTGTCAAATATTTAATACTCTTATCAACATGGGAGTGGGGAAATATTCTTGCTTTATACAAATATATGTTTATATGTATTACTGGAAATCAATTAATAACAAAACAATGACAAATATTGTCCAGAAACCTTCACAGGTACAGGGTACAAAATATGCTCAAATCTTAACATGGCGAACTTAAGCCCAACAGGCAACAACAGCTGTCAGTGTGTCAGTGTGCTGACTTGACCGTGACTTACCCCAAACTGCATGTGATTATCATAACTTGGGCATGTCTGTAAAGGGGAGACTCGTGGGTACCCATAGAACCCATTTTCATTCACATATCTTGAGATCAGAGGTCAAGGGACCCCTTTGAAAATGGCCATGCCAGTTTTTCCTTGCAAAAATTTAACGTAGCTTTGGAGCGTTATTTAGATTCCTCAGGTTTTCTAGTTTCATATTATGCCAGTATCTTCACACCAGCATTAAAACTGCCCGTTACAACCTTAACAAAAATCTTAACAAACAGTTGCGTTAATGCGTTAAAGAAATAAGTGCTTTTATTTTTTTTGACAGCCCTAAAATATATACTTCCTTGTGTGTCCTCTGTTTTCTCACATCCCTTGAATGTGAACCACAATGTGCTGCAGTATCACACTGTGGATATAGTTTTAAATGTTACACATACATATAACATCAATACATTACACATTTAGATGCTCATAATTATCTCTTGATCAGTGCAGACATAAAGTCTCTGCAGGTTAGGGAAAATGTGGAACCAGCAACCAAGTGTGCTACTCAGAGGGGACTGTAGTACGGTGAAATACTGCACCTCCTTTATGTTTTTCTTCATGCATTAGTGCTACAGGATCTCCTTGGGGAGGCGCCACAGTGCTGTGAAGTAAGCGAGTGAAAACTGTGACTCAAGCCACTGTAGCGACTTCAGAGGTAGCACTAATAAGAAAGTGGGCGATGATTTTCGGTCTTTTCTATGGTGTGGCCTTGTGTGTGCTGTCACCATGACAACACAGGGGCAACTGTGGATGTTTGGTTGTGTGTGTGTATGCAAGTATGAGAGAAAATATTGCTTATACTGATCTGGAGGAGGCTTACTGTTGAAACAGGATGTTTGCATCCTGTGTGGTTTTCCGGTGAGAAAACCACTAGTACAGAATTCAAATAACTAGAATTCGTTCACACGGTCATTTCTGACTAGTCTTTTGACTGGTACAGTAAATAGGAGGTGGCTGCCGCAGACTGTTTGCTTGTGTTGACAGTGGAAATGAAGACATTATTCCTCCTGATGCAAATTCAAAAAATGCACTACAGGAATGCATTACTGCTTTTGTTTTGTTTTTTTGTTTTTCTTGTGTAGCGTAAAGGGACTGCAACTGCTTTTTGTTTTGTAACCAGTGGGCAACCTCTGAAAAGTCTGAGAACTGAAGCCAATGCTGAAGTGCCTTAAACTTGCGTTCATTCTAATAGTACTAATAGTCAAGTACTATTGTATACTACCGTTTATTGTGCACCCTTAACCAGTATGTTTTCTCCTAATAGTAGGCTGTGTTTTTTATCTTAAAGGTCCCATATTGTAAAAAGTGAGATTTTCATGTCTTTTATATTATAAAGCAAAGTTTAATTGAAATATAAATACTGTGAAAGTATCAACACGCTCAATCCACAAAATAATTACACACAGCCCGTATTCAGAAATTGTGCATTTGAAACAAGCCGTCAGGATTTCTGTCCATTTGTGATGTCACAAATCTACAATATTTAGACCATTTCACAGTTTTAAACGTAAAGATTCTAAATGTGTCCCAGTTTATTTCCTGTTGCAGTGTATGTGAATGATATCAGCTGACAGGAAGTAAACATGGACCCAAGCTGTTTCCTAGCAACGCAATTCCGTTGCCATTCCGTTGAAATGCACTAAAACGGAGCGTTTCTGATAGAGGGTGTATACAGGTATATTCAGACAGACAGTATGAGAAAAATAATGTGTTGTTTGAACATTAAAGCATATCAACATGTTCTAGTAGAAACCCAAAATACAAGTATGAACCTGAAGATGAGCACGATATGTCCCCTTTAAGCACTCCTTAAATTGTTCAACACTTACATTAACATTATTAAGTAATGGGAAGATCAGCTTCTCTTCAATTAGAAATAGTGTCTTTATCCTGTATTCCACAGTTAAAGTTGTCCTTCATCCTCTTATGAGTTCAGCCTTTTTCCCTTATAATAGTTATCACTGAATCTGTAAAAAGTAATGTGATTTGATTATTGATTTATTTATTTTTCTCTTAAGTCTTAATGATAAAATTTTTATATAAACAAATCATTTAAAAAAAAAAAAGAATACATCCATAGAGCTTTTAGAAAGGTGCTGAATAAAAGTATTGCTTTTCCTAAAAAACAATTATGATTGTGAATTAATAATTTTTTTAAATGGTTAAATGGCTTGTTGTGAACCAATAGTATAATGACATTGGTATCATGTAGTTTCTCTGTGTTGTCACTCAGTGATCAAGTTGCCAGTTAGTGTGGAAAAAATGGATAAATGGCTGAGTTTGACGGTGTTGTACTTGAGGATGGTTGGTAGTGTGAGTAGGAAGAACGGACCAGCATGCAGGCGTTGATTTTCCAGAAACACTGAATTCATTCCGGCTGGCCACCAAAAAGAAGAACATAAACCATTTCATTCAGTTTATCTCTTAGGGTTCTCTGCAGGCAACTAATGAGAAAAACCTTTAGGTACACAAAACACTGGCCTTCCTTCATTTCCCTGGAGAGTGAAACAGACCAACCAGTTTGCTGCCTTCCAAGACATGTTATGCCCTGTCACCTGCTGTCTGTGGCCAAGCAGGGAGGATCTCTGAAATTAGTGCCACTTTAAACCAGGTGGCATCAATCTCCCCTCATCTGGAGCCAAGTGGTAGTCAAACTGCACTTTGACAAACGATATTAATCAAATGTACCCTCTCAAAAGGCACAAGTATTAAGTCATATTGTTAGTGAGGTAGAGAAACAAGAAAACATTCCTTTCTTTAGAACTGACTAACAATACATCAGGTAAATTACCCACAAAGACATTTTAAAGGGGAAGCACACTCCTTCTTCTTAAAGGGTATGGCAGGTCTTCTTGTTTGATTAGATGAAGGTGTGTGCTTCCTTGCTGTGCACTCTGTAGCGGTCTACAGTCTCTCATTTTATGTTTCTACATGATGTAAGCATCTGCTGTTATAGGCTACAAATTCTGGCATTCGTATTTCCTTTCTACTCAAACAGTGACAGTGACAGTAGTATGAAGAACACGCTGTGGCAGAGTAATGCGCACAACCATAAGTTAATTAATTTGAATTACAAAACAGCATAAAATAATTAGGGCTGTCAATCAATTAAAATAGTTAATCGCGATTAATCACACATTTTTTATCTGTTCAAAATGTACCTTAAAGGGAGATTTGTCAAGTATTTAATACTCTTATCAACATGGAAGTGGACAAATATGCTGCTTTATGCAAATGTATGTATATATTTATTATTGGCAATCAATTAACAACACAAAGCAATTACAAATATTGTCCAGAAACCCTCACATGTAAAGCATTTAGCATAAAAAATATGCTCAAATCATAACAAGGCAAACTGCATGTGATTATCATAAAGTGGGCATGTCTGTAAGGGGGAGACTTGTACAGTAGGTACCCATAGAACCCATTTTCATTCACATATCTTGAGGTCAGAGGTCAAGGGACCCCTTATTTTGCCTCCTTCATGACAAGCTAGTAGGACATGGTTGGTACGAATGGATTTTACCTTTAAAACTGAGCCCGCTACAATCTAAAAACTGCAAGTTGTGTTAATGCATTAAAGAAATTAGTGCCGTTAAAATGAATTTGCATTAACGCGTTATTATCATATATAAATAAACTATCAACAGTGGGTAGCTTTCACACAAAGAAACAAAGTATCTATCCTTGCCCCACCCTTCCACACCCAACACTGAGAGCATTTTGTGTTTAATTGTGTGTGTCACATGCTGACACAGAACAGTCTATCAGGATGAATGCAAATCAGCATCGCGTGGAGATACTTTAGACTGCAGTTCTGCTGCTGGCAGCCTCGACTGGCTGTTATTTTTCAATCACAGTCTCAACAAAGAAGTTCCTTGTTATATCTGCAGCATGTTAACTTTCTGGCTTTCGTGTTTCCTTTCTACTCAAACAACCATGTGACAGTGACATCAGTATGAAGAACACGCTGTGGCAGACAGTAATGACATAAAATGATATATATGGTTATTATTTGTATAACTTTAGGACATCTTAAAAATTATAGGCAGACAACAGTAAAATAGGGTTTTGACAAAACATTGCTCAAAGACAAAGGAAAACACATCAAGTAGACATTAAGGCTCATCTTTCTTCTTCTCCTTGCGGAAGACCTTTCCATCCGACTGCTTCTTCCAGCTCAGTTTGACTTCTCCGGTCACTCCTTTGTCATTCAGCCTCTGTTTGAACTGAGACACAAAAAGATTTCCAGAATATCACTCAAAGACAATTTCTCGCTTAACACACTTGATCAAATCCTACATCCTTTTTCACATTTACCTGGAAGCTCTGTTTTTGGAGCGCCCTGCTTCACACTTATATTTAGTTATTTATATTTATTTATATGTATTTATATTTGTCTTGATGGCAGTGTTTTAATACAAGTCTTTTCAACGATGATGGCATGTAAATGTTTACTCTGCGTATTGTATATTTAGGTTGCCCTCAGCTAAATCATTTTATCTGTTATTTATATAAAATTGCAAAGGTCATATATATAATAATAACCTGCTTCAAGAGGTCCTCCATCACAGCAGGGTCATCCAGATCCAGAGAAGAGTCCTTTTTCACCAACCTCAACCTCACACTCACTTGCTTTGTTACGACTTTGAAAAACAACAACAAAAACAGGCGTTATCAGTTACAACATTTCTGTTGGGATAATACTTTGCATTCTTTCACATTTCAACACTTTAAAATAATGAAAGAGAAAAATGTGCTAGTTAAATTTTCCAGCTTTTATTGCAACTGCTTTATGACCTTTATACCCTTAGCTTAGCTTACGATGGACCTTTATTGTCACTATTTTATTGTTGGTTATAGACTATCTCATAGCATTCTGGCATCAATGAGGCACTCTTCAGTGGATTGCTATTGCATGTTAACTTTCCAAACACTCTCATGAACATTATCAACATATAGAAATATTTTTTCTGTGTTATTTTTCTCTTCATTTGTTGGTTTGGGGTATTTTTTTCCTACTGTATCTGCAAAGAAAGTAAATCTAAATCTACATCTAATAATGGAATCATTGTATTAGCACTCACCACGACTGTAGCAGATAAAGGCTGCTATCTCATCACAGTTCCTGGTATCCCACTGGCCAAAGTCTGCTACCACACAGGCCTCTTTTGTCATTGCATCATATGGTTCCCCTTTTTTCCAGTTTGTAAATGAGGAGTCACTCCCGTCTGACCACTTCCAGGAGTCTCTGAAAAGGCCGATCCAGACGTTTTGTCCTGTGGGTATCAGGTTTTTAATCTTCTCGTTGTCTGTCTCATTTCTCACACTGGCCAGGTCTGTGTGATGCTCTCTGCAGTAGGTCTGGGCCTTAGTCCATGTCATGGTGTTGGGAGTGAGGACAAATGTTCCATTTGGCCCTGAAAATATACTCTAGTGAAATGTACATAGTAGTTTTCCATCCACTCCACGTCACTGGCAGTATTCGTATGATAAATCCATTGAGATACAAAGAACCACTTCAATAAACTAATGCATTTGTGTGAAAACCAATGCTAAAGTTCTTTAAACTTGCATTCTTTCTAATAGCCAGCAGGAGGCGACTCCTCTGGTTGCAAAAAGAAGTCTGAGTGTATAGATCTGGGTCTGGGAGTTTAACCCTTTCACAGTGTGTTTTCAGTTCATGGAAGTTAATTATAACCTTTTGGTTGCCTGAAAATGTCTTATTCAGCATTCGGTTGTACTTAGCTCCACCCTCTTGTGTCACTTCTGGTTGCAAAAAAACAAGATGGCAGTGGCCAAAATGCCGAACTCGAGGCTTCAAAACGGCAGTCCATAAACCAATGGGTGACGTCACGCTGACTACCTCCACTTCTTATATACAGTCTATGATTTGTACAAATAATAATTAATCAAAGATTGTAATCATAAAAATGGTAAATTTTGTTGCAGCCTTATAGGGACTGTTTGTAACTTCTTACACGTATAAATCACCCGGGTCGGTGTCCCATGCGCGCTCGCACATGCGCGCTCGCTTATGCGCGCTCGCTTATGCACGCTCGCGTGTGGCTACGTTGTTCAGACAAGACTCCAACACAAAATACACAGAAGCACCAAAACCGCAAAGTTATATCTAGTGAAGCCTGTCTTGCAGTGTTGGCCGCAGTCAGAGGACGTGGGGGAGACCGTAGCGTTGAGCTCCAGGGCCGGAGTCTCTGTTGTACTCTGCTCCTTTGCTCCTCTGCCTGCCTGCTTGCCTTCACTCAGCTCGCTCCACCTCACGTGCATGGACGTTTGTGCAGAAATAAATGCTGCAGCTCCTCCAGACCAACAGAGGTTTTCCGTGTCTTTGTGAAGTGACAGAGCTCCGCAGCAAGAAGCGTTATCATCTCCGACCGGGTGCCGGTGTCTCCCTCCGACTGCGGTCGGGAGGCTGAAGCAGGAAAAGCCAACACTAGGATCAGCAGTGATTCATGGAGAGACCTTCGTCTGGTCAGCTAACATTACTGCCAAGCAGCTGAAATATAGAGTGATATTGTGGTTTTAGCTGACGTGTGTCGCCTCACTGTTTTGAGTGATGCCCATTCATGTCTATGTAGAGCGAGCACAAGTGCGAGCCCGACGCTGACAGGTGTCGCTGTTAACAAGCATTTCTGATTTCTGAGTCGTTTGTGCTATGTTTCTCATAGCAAATCTCAGCATAACGGTGAAATCACCACAGCCTGGTCTCAGACATCTCAGATTTGTTCAGCGATTGAAATAGGTCGGGTGTTGTCGCCCTTCACAGCTGTTTCTAACAGTCAGAAAACAAATGACCAATCAGAGCTTTGTAGGCGGGAGTAAGACCAGGAACATCATCCTCATACAGCTACTACCTATATAGCTTCAACTATAAAAACTAGCAAAGAAATGGCGACTTAAAATTATAGCAGCGGACAGATACCTCACTCGCTATTGATTAGTTAGGGCAAAATAAAATATATGTATAACAATGGATCAGTAGTTAAAATCCTCACCTCTTGCATCAACGCAGACTGCTGCACTGGGGAGGTCACATTGTTCATCATTCCATTTTCCGTTACCATACATCTCTATGCAGTGTTCTCCAGAATCATCATTGTTTGGCTCACCGGTCCACCAATTCGTGAACTCAGTCTCCCCGTCTTTGTAGAGACGTCTATCTGCCAGTTACCATCTCCAGCTGTTCACATCATCGTACAGCCCTATCCAGGCTGCCTAAAAGTGATCATTTGTCTCTTTATCACTTTCATTTGTGTTTTTTCAGCCTCATTTGTAATATTGCGAAGCTTAAATCTGCTCAAGGCAAAATTTAACAAAATTCCAATTACACTGTGTATTCTGCCTCAGTGAAAGTGATTAAATTACTTAATTTCATTGTTTAATCTCTAAACTGACTAACTGAAAAGAATAAACATTACAGCATAATACATGAAACTGTTTATCAACATAAGAATATAAACAGAAAAAGCAACACTAGGTAAAGTTAATATTAATTCCTTTTAATTGCCCTGGAACGAGTCATATTGATACCAAGTTTGAAATCTTGTGTTTTGCAAGTATCACATTTTGCCCTTATTGTCCAGTTTAGCAGTATATATTAGGGCTGCTTGATGCAGTTTTTCCCTAAACAAAGTGGGCATGTCTGTAAAGAGGAGACTCGTGGGTACCCATAGAACCCATTTTCATCCATCCACATATCTTGAGGTCAGAAGTCAAGGAGCCATGCCAGTTTTTCCTCGCCAAAATGTAACGTAACTTTGGAGCATTATTTAGCCTCCTTCCGGAAAAGCTATGGCATGGTTGTTACCAATGGAACCCTTACTTTGTCTAGTTTCATATGATATCTGTACCTTCTCTCTAGCTCTAAAACTGGACCTGCTACACCCTCTGAAAGACAGTAAAGTCAGTCGGGATCGGGACACAGAGGGTTAAAATACAAAAATGTGAAAATATCGGTTATCATATCGATATCAGCCAGGTAATCATCGGTTATTGGTATCGGCTGAAAAAAAATCCATAATGTGCATCCCTAATATATACCCACATGTTCAAACATGTTTTACTTTACTTCTGCTATGGCTCAAGTCCCACAAATGAGTTCTCATCCAATTTGCACCGGCAATCTGTGTATTATCAGAGCCTGATGTGTTTGGGAAATTTAAAGAGAGAACTGCATTGCTGCACTCTTCTGCACCGTCCCTGTCACCCATCACTGACATAATTGTCAACAATGGCTTATATAGACAACATGATGGAGAAAAGTGGAGATATTTACATAGCTGCCTTTGGAGATAACCATTTTGCTTCAATCCGCCGTGTCGTTCAGGATCTTCACATCGTCCATGTTGTCGATGGTGGCCAGGTCTGTGTATTTCTCTCTGCAGTATTTCACCGCGTCAGTCATGTTCATTCGGTCATAAACCAAATGGTACTCACGTTTAGCGAGTGAGGAGACAGCGCACAGCACTGTAGTGACAGACGTGCATATTGATTAGAATTTGGACATAAATTATTTTCTTAAAAATTAATAATTTTGACTTTTTAACATTACATTTGAGCATCTTCAGGTATGTATCATAGTCTTGGCAGTAAAAGCACTTCACATACGGATATCATGAATATAAAATAACACGTCATTTTGTTTTAAGATTGTCTGAACATCAATTAATGGAACAGTAAAGTCAAGTAAACACTTCTTGTGTTTAAAGTTCTCTCAATGCTGTATTCAAATCACAAGGAAATCACAAATACACTGAATTATCATAGATTAAGAAATTAATAACTTATAATATAAATGTATATAAATAAAAAAGATATATAAAAACACTTGCCTGATAAAACAGTGATGCTCTGAAGAACTATCATTGTCTGCTCTCTGTTTCTCCGGGACTAGTTTGCATCTGCTGAAATTACCTGCATTATAACCTCACGGTCATTGACTTCATTTGCATGTCAGGCTTTTCAGTTTCACAGTGACATATGGGATGTGACATATAGGTTTGGTGATACTGTATATCACAGGTCAATTGCCTTTTTTATCACAAATATATTTGACATTGTTTTGTTTGTTCAATATGATGGGAGACTTTGGCCAATCACAGGTCATTTCAGAGAGAGAGCGTTGTCGTGCGACCGGGCTGGCAAAAGATAAGCAGATTGAGTTGAGGATGGATGAATGGTTTGATAATTGTTCATAATTTCTGTTTGTGACATGCAAATACACCCGATTGTAAGTTTCCTTTCATATTTAAGTTGCTCATGAGAATAAACTTTTTAGAAATAAAACATTAAAGGGGAACTCAACCAATTTTACACACCGAAAGCTGTTTACAGGAGTACTACTGGACTACCAGATGTCTGTAGCGCCCCCCTCCCACCTCATCTCTGCTAGTGGCTAGTGGCTCGAGACTACTTTAGCAGCTACTAGCACAACACACCTGACTCTCCGACCCAATTATGAGAGGTAGAGTTGCATTGTGGGTTATGTTTTGACATACTTTTACAGTGCCTTAAAACCTTTATATATCAGTATATCCTCCAGTAATGTCCCTGCTTCTACCTCTGCTTTGACACCCGAGACATCACACTAACTTTCTCTCTTTGACTCCTGCAGTGACTGTGTGCCTTGTAAAAAAACTGTCTGTAGATTGCTGCTAACATTCCCTCTTTCTCCTTTTTCCTCCTCTTGTTTCTTCATATCTTCTCTTGTTGTTCCCTTCTCTGCTTTCTATCTTCTGTTTTTTTCCCCCCTGAAGTCTTATTTATTGCTAATCCTTTTCCAGTCTGATATTGTATTAACAGTTACTCTGTCCAGAAATCATCGAACTAAAATTATAGCCGACCGATAGTGGATTTTTGAGGCCGATATTGTTGAGAATTTAGTATGGTTAGTTTTTAAAGAATTATGACCAAGATGTATGTATTGAGGAGGACATTTTACAGTCAGCACTCTCTTGTGGACAATGTATTGACGACTCTGTTTCAAAACTATCTCAAATTATGGACTGTACATACAGTATATAAATGGACTACGTGTCTCCACTTCCTCCCACTGTACAAAAGTCAAGCCAAAATATCCTTGATACGGGCAAAGCCTATGGAAAGGAGGCTGGGTCACGCGTCATCAGCGCATCATATCTTTGGGGGTATAACACTTGCGCAGTAGAATCTGGCCTCTAACCCCGAGACCCATTTCCGCCCGTGACCCAGCCTCCTTTCCATAGGCCTTGGATACGGGAGCTGCAATCTTGAGATTTTGACATCATTTGGAGTCAGTGTCTGCGCATCGGGCGGTGGAGCCGCGGTATCGTGGTCCCGCCCACACACCTGCCCAAACCAATCACGAGCTGAGCACGGCCGTAGATTGTTAGCGAGAGAGAATCATTACGTCTCACCCCTTTTTTATAGCATCAAACTTATGAGAAAAATGAACACTTGAACATACATCAGTGTGATAAGAACTACCTAAAATAACAGAAATCATCTTTGGGAAAAATGTATTTGACGTGTACTTTGACTATTTTGTTTGGCTCATGTCCCATCCGCTAACATGGACTAATAACCTATACTGCAGCCAGCCACCAGGGGGCGATTGAGATGTTTTGGCTTCACTTTTGGGGAGCTGTCATGTCATCCTGTCATCTTTATATACAGACTATGGTAAACTCATGCCACATGCTCTTCAAAATCTTGCTAATCTAGTATACACATGGGCATTTCTCATGTAAAATCCACCTATACTGCAGCCGGCCACAAGGGGGCGATACCGAGGTTTTGGCTTCACTTTTGGGGAGCTGTCATGTCGTCCATCTTTATATACAGTCTATGCCTCAAACATATCATTGGCATTTCTGTACTGCACTTGATATTTGTCGGCTGACATAAACTACCTAATATACATATTATTAAACAACTATTGTCTACTACTGTACATACTACTATCATACTTCAGTTAGCAAGTATCTTGTGTAGATGTCAGTAAACTGTGCTGTGAGTTTTTATTCTCATGTCAGCATGATTACTAAAAAAATAGTTCCTTTTCTGTATTGTCCCAAGTTTCTCTTTCCTGTTATGTGCCAATCCCCTTCCTGCTAGAAGTGAATCATTTATTACTGTAGTAGGACAAGATAGTCCATGCTCCCTTTCTGCAGTCTTTTATCGCAAATAAGATATTACTGTATGTCCTGTACACTTGTTTTGTAGCTTTTCTGGACATGGTAGCTGTGTCTGTACTGTAGTTTGTCTTTTGCCGTACATTCCTCTCTCTCTTGTTCTGCCGCGTACTGACTCACTGCTTCCTCTGCTGTCTGGCTGTGTGAACTGCATGTTGGTAACACCAAGGGGTCACGCTGGCTGACCTCACTGAGAAGAAGAAAGGGAAGTTTGGCTGGTTCACTCAGTCCACAGAGACACATGGTAATTGCGTTTGTGTGTTCGTGCGAGTGTCTGAGAGTGTGTTTTTACACGTTTCATCAGGACAGTTCATCTTTGTCCTGATGGCACCTCTGCTTGCATGTGCTTTGCTCATTCTTTTGTTTGTGCCTTTGTGTTTGCATGCCATTTGTTTAATAAATTCATGTCATATCCTCACCATCCCCAACAAAGGCAAATCCATTTCATCGAGCACATACACCTTATTATCCATTATAAATGATCACCTTTAGACTTTGCATCACATTGTCCCCTACCAGTAAACAACAACAATCAACACTTTGTACTTTAGAACAGATGAGAGGCTGATGGAGGGAAAATATCCTCCAGCCTCCGTGTCACAGTACGGTGTACGGAGCAGCAGTTTATGGGAAATGTGGCTTTCAGTTTAAGGAAAAATACCACTAATGTTACGAATAACACACTCACACACAAGAGATTGCCATACATCCTGAACATAAATTAATATTTAGCATTTTAATGACGCAGGAGCACATGTACAGCAGCACTGTCAAAGTGTTTTAAGATACAGTATAAAATATGTTTTTTTAAACTAAATTTGAATGTACACCTCCGTTGCTATAAATAATGATCTATAATAATAATAATAATTATTATATATAAATAATTATAATAAACATTCTACTTAGTAATAGACGTCATTTCAACATCACCTCTAAGCCTTAGCTCTGATATAGACCAAAATTTATTGGCTACATATTATAGCCCGGTTTTAGACCGTATTTTTAAAACATCATTACATATTTTAAATATGCATAAAAACCTTCTAATATTTAACATAAGCACTGCACTGCACACCCCTACGTTTACAGTATAACTGTTTTTTTTTAATCATATACACAGATTCTGTTTACTCATATCCCACAATGCAATGTTACATTGAATGCATGCTTAATATACGTCTAATAGGGTTAATGCTTTATGCACATTTTATCTTAAACAAAATGTTTTATACTTAAAATTTAGGAAATCATTTAGAAAGACATATGTAACAATGTCAAAGTCTTACTTTATGTAAATCCAGCAAATATGTGTGAAATTAGATGTTTTGGTAGATGTCTTTACTTCTTAAACTTTATGCCAGCAGCATTTCATTTTAGTATCCGTTTGAATCACACATCTTGACAAACCTTGTAATGTATAGAAATACATCATGTTTTCGTTTTGGGTCAGAAGTAAACAGAATTGTCAAAGTATTTGTGTACAGATCTCTCAACAATCATCATCATTTTCCTTTCATTTGTCATTGATAAAGATTTTATTTATGTGTACAGTATATATGCTCCAATATACTGTCTGCTGTAACCCTGTGACTATGTAACTAAACAGTCTGATCAAATATTTCAACTGGACGATGCAGTCAGTACTGAAAAGATCCAACATTCGACAACTTTTATCAAGTAACAATATTTGTATTCTGATGTTTCCAATTGGTAAGTAAGGGATAATGTACTGCGAGCCAGTCATTGTTGTGAAATAAACCCTGCAACAATGACCCGCTTCACGCTAGCTGTACATTATCCCGCTTATTACACGGCTACTTACTTAAGAAACCAATGATTTGACACAAAAAACGTTCCGCCAGAGTCCGACATCAGAACTACATCCATAGCAACGGTTTGTTATACATAGCAACGGTCTGTTTTACATAGCAACGGTCTGTTATACATAGCAACGGTCTGTTATAAAGAAATAACAGACTGTAGAATGTTGTGATTGACCAATCAGAATCGAGTATTCAACAAAGCCGTGTAATAAATGGTTTTAAAAAAAGGACAAGAATTATTTACAAAGTCCAGTTAGACTCAGGTGTGGCAGCATGTACTCACTGTGACTTGATCTATGCAGAAACCTTAAAATTCATATTTTTTGGATATCGTCCGTCTCTTTGTTTTGAGAACAAAAATATTCTGTAAGGAAACTCTGGCTGAATTTCCTTTCATTAATGTCAAACTCTGAGCAGGAGTCACCCAGCATTTTCTATTTACACCTGCATTTTTTTTGTTTTGTTTTCCGGTGGTTTGGCTTGGCCTATATATATTTCAGCTGACACATCTACAAGCAGAAAAGGTAAAATTGGAGACCCAGTGCTTGCAGTCAACAACACAGATCTAAACATATGAGTTTATTGTATAGCGAAGGCTTACAAGAATTGTGTTTGTTTATTTTGCAGTTGAGTCTTGTAATAGTTTCAGTCTAAAGTGTGATTTTCTATACAGCAAATTAGAGAATTGTTCTCTTCAATATGGAACCAAGCCAAGCCAAAAGTGCATGAGTGTCAATAGGAAAATCTATGTTAATGAGATTTTCATTGGTGAAACATGTTGCCTTCAGGACGCAGTTTTTATCATCTCATCTTCTCACGTTACATTTCCTTGTTTATGTGTGTGTGTGTGTGTGTGTGTGTGATACCGCAGCGAGCATGCCCAGTGAGACGGAGTCGGCGAACACAGAGAATCACAACGGAGAGGGAAACAAGTCACCTTGCTGTGGGCCGCTGTGGTGAGTGTGACGTTTTGTTGTTATAATGAGCCAATAAAAAGAGGTTCATAGAGGACAGTCAATGGACCCAATTGCTATTGTACCCTACATATTAAAAATGTGACTCAAACACAGAGTGCACATGTTGTTGTTCTTTATTTAAAGTTGCTTCATCTTTTATTCTCCCCAGTCAAAAAATTACTAAGTCAAAGTGCAGGTTAGTACCTTGGTACTGTATGACACTGCATGGTACATGCATCCTTCATTCATTTATTTAATTCAACTCATCTTGCATGGCTCATTCTTACCTCATGTTGTTCAGATTCCCAATGTTTTCATCTGCGATTGATCCATCTGTCATGTTTTACATCTGACCAATCAGACTTTATCCTGATCTCGCTACAGTTTCATCATTGTGTATTTTTTCCCTGTTTACTCACCTAAAATCCACCACAGTCCTCTTTATAATACATATTTGTCCAGTTATAATTATAGTGATACTGTGCTTTCATGTTATTTAACTGCATGTATAACTGTATATGTGAGAAAACGTTATAATCAACTACATATACTTGGGATGCACGGATACCAATACCAAATTGGATATGGGGGTCGATATTGACTGAAACCTGCTGGATCGGGTATCGGTGACAATGGGGCCGATCTGTTCAATTCTATGTTTATATACTATGTACATTATATACTGGAATTTAAATTCTTGTTTAAGTTTTGACCAATTTGTTGCTGCATTAAAAAGGTTTACTTTTGAACTGTAATTCCTGTTAATTTTGAAGATTTTTTTTTACCAATAACTAATAACTAACAATTCAGTACATTTATATTTATGTATTTATTTAGTTACATTTGGGTTTTACAAAGTTAGTAAGGAAAATTTAAGTCTGGTCTGATGATGTCTTACACATAATGATCCCAGTCACTTCCACACAGTGAGGCATACAGCTTATTAATTAAACACGGCCGATACCGAGTGTCGGGACTGAAAAGGTCATATCGGTGCATCCCTGACATAAACATGATATGTTAGATTCAATGAAATTCTCAACTAAAGAAAAGAAATACAAGTTTTTATATTGGTTTTATGAAGTCTTATTCTGGAAGTGTCCTTACCATGGAACTGTTTGTCCGTTAGTCGTCAGTGGCGACGGTGGAACCGTTTCTGCCGCAGAAAGTGTCGTGTGGCTGTGAAATCGGTGTCGTTTTATTGGCTGGTCATCATCTTGGTGTTCCTCAACACTCTCACCATCGCCTCTGAGCACTACGACCAGCCAAACTGGCTGACGCAAGTACAGGGTATCTTTTTTTACTCTATTCTGTTCTATTCAGGTTTTGTAAAACTTGTATTCAGATCAGTGTTCTTCACTTTGTTCAACTACGAGATGTTTGATCATTTCTTCTTAAAGTAAGTCCTCTCCTTTCCTCTCCTTTACAGACGTAGCCAACAAAGTTCTCCTGGCGATGTTCACCATGGAGATGCTGGTGAAGATGTACAGCTTGGGGCTGCAGGCGTACTTTGTGTCCCTGTTTAACCGCTTCGACTGTTTCGTGGTGTGCGGAGGCATCGTAGAGACCATCCTGGTGGAGCTGGCCATCATGTCTCCGCTGGGCATCTCTGTTTTCCGTTGCGTACGACTCCTTAGGATCTTCAAGGTTACACGGTGAGAAACAGAGAGTCATGCGTTTGTTTTCCAGATAGAGATTAGGGTTAGGGTTAGTCTTTTAGTAGTCTTTTAGTAGTCTTTTTCCTTACTGGATACATGTGATGTACCAAATAAACCTTGATACCTTTAAGGTATTGACCGAAATAACCCAGTACCAAGTAGTATCGAAACTTCTCCAGTCAAACAATACCTGCATTCGATCCTTTTTGTACCCAGATCTAGAGAAAAATTACTAATTGTTTGGTTTTTCTCACAGCCAATCACCGCAAGTGTTCTTCAAATTATTGCGACATGTGATTGGCCCACTACTGCAGCAGCTACAACCAATACAGTCTGTGGTATGTTGAAGTCGAGCGCCGTGTATTTGACGGAGTTGGCAGTTCAGCGTGCCAAGATGCTACCAAGACGTTTGAAAGTATGGTTATACTACGCGGCTGTGGCATCTGATAAAAATATATGCGGTGATGGTGGCGGCATTTTAAGCAAATGAATGCTTCCATTCACATGATGGGTATCGAATGAAGCAGAAAAAAAAGATATCAAATGAATTACTCTAATGGTGTCGGTATCGCTTTAAGGATACTGGTATTGGTTTTGTAATTTTTTAAACGATACCCAGCTCTAGAACACATGTAGATTGTCTTTGATATCAGTCTATCACCAAGTGGCTGCTGTCTCTCAGTTTAAACAGCCAACTGAGGGGCACCCTGTGCTTTAGGCGATCATGGTCGAATATGGCTATCATGAACCACAATGTCCCTGGTTTGAGTCCTTTGTTGCATCTCTCTACTGGCACTATCTAATAAAGGCAATGTCCCAAAAATAATAAAAAACAAACTAACTCACTGAATACAGCACACACAGTTCCAGATGTCTTAAGTGAGTATATAATGCCCGATGCATGTGAAGATGGTTGTCGTACCAATATTATCATTTCCATATTTCCCCCTCATTACCTTCACATCTGTGTCTGTGCATCTGTCCTTCTGTTAAAACTTGTTTTATATTTCTCCTCCTCCAGTCATTGGGCATCTCTCAGTAACCTGGTGGCCTCTCTGCTCAACTCCATGAAGTCCATCGCCTCCCTGTTGCTGCTGCTCTTCCTCTTCATCATTATCTTCTCCCTGCTCGGCATGCAGCTTTTCGGGGGCAAGTTCAACTTTGACGAGACCGTGACCAAAAGGAGCACGTTCGATAACTTCCCCCAGGCCCTGCTCACCGTGTTCCAGGTGAGCGTTTGGTTTCATTCAGTGCATTCGGAGACGACTTGCAAGAATTATAACATTTGATCACAGTGGCTGAGACGTTTGTTCAGCAAATCATATTATACTCTGGATGGTGCGGAGTGGTTTAATCCTTAGTGTCTCCTACTTCCTAATCTGACGTTGTAAATTGTAGCATCATGGTTGACATTTTCTTCAAATCATCCATAGAATAACTGATTGAAATGACTTCTACTGTACATTGTGTTTGCCAGATCTTGACAGGAGAGGACTGGAACACAGTGATGTATGACGGTATCATGGCGTACGGCGGTCCGGCCTCCTCTGGAATGGTGGTCTGCATTTACTTCATCATCCTCTTCATCTGTGGAAACTGTATCCTACTGGCCACAAACACACACACACATACTCACACAATCCACATTTTCACGCTTGCATGTGTGAAAAAGTTGTGTTGAGTTGATGTTGTTCCATGTTCCTAAAGCCCAGATGTGTCTGTCACATTGGTCGGTGTTTTCTGCTTAAGTCACATGACCAGACATCCTGCTAAACGTCTTCTTGGCCATCGCCGTTGACAACCTGGCAGACGCAGAGAGCCTCAACACGGCACAGAAGGAGGAAGAGGAGGCCAAAAAGAGGAAGAATAGTGTCAAGTACAGCTCAAAATTTCACATTTTAATTTCTGTTCACATTTTCTGTTTGGTTGTTTTTGTAGACGTTTGTCACATTTGTTACAAGCACTTTCTACTGCCTTGTTAGTTACTCCCTGTTTGATGTGTCCCTAACAGGGACGCAAGCCCAGAAAAGAAGAGAGTTGAAATAATAGACGTCAAGGATGGAGTGACCAAGGTAAGACTCGGAGACTATAGCTCTAGTTCTCTTCATGCTGTCTTAAAGTGCAATATTTATATTGTTTTTATCTCAGTAATTGTACATTTAATAATGCTAAACCTGATCACTGTGTGTAGGTGCCAGCAGAGGTTTTGTTGGAGGAAGACAAGGAGTCGTATCCTGCCATGGACTCTCCAGGTAAAAGTGACATGTGTTGAGTGAGGAGGACTCAAACTGGAGTCCACAATCAATTCATCCAATTTCACGGTGTTTTGATTGACTAGACGTGAAAAATCAAAAGGTAGAGGTCTCTAGTGTTATTTCACCAACTACAGTCAAATTCCAGATTAACGTGCTGGCAAGATTAATGAAGGAAGAGTACTCCCAACACTACCTGCAGTACTGAGAACGGCTGTATTGTAACATATAAGGTTCTCAATACAACTAATGCTGAGTTCTAATTTTTAAGACCACGTATAGAACAGGCAGGCAGCAAAACCTTTACAGGTGGAATTTTCTCGGGGGAAAACTTATTCTCTTTTCTCTTTTAAACACTGGTTTACACAGAAAGTGAATGAAAGGGAAAGATATGAAGTCATATTTTGATATTGGAAACACCACACAGCAGTCTGTGGCTTTGGTGATAGTTGACCGAGTTTGAATAGAAGAATGTGTTTTTGTTATTTATCCATTAAATAAAATCATCCTGCATCTAAGTGGTCCTGTGATTAGAAATTATTTTGCACAGTTCAACAACTCAACAAAGTAAATATAAAGGATAAAGTAAATAAAATAAAAAGATAAAGACAATCTTTTTTTTTGTAATCAATGCATGTCACTGTAGACTGAAATATAAACAATAAAATGTCAAATAAACAGAGATCAATGTCAATGATCAAAATGTGGATTAAAACAAGATATTATATAATAAGGAGAAGACAAAATATTTGGTTTCTAAAGTTGCCGCAAGTATCAGTAATGAAACTACAAAGTGGAGCCTTGTTTTCATATTCAGAAGGATTCAAATAAATTTTGTTTCCTAGCATGTGATGATGAAGACGACGATAATGGCGTTCTCCCAGACGTACCGCCAGGGCCCCGCCCACAGAGGCTGTCTGAGCTCAGCATCAAAGAAAAGATTCCCCCCATCCCGTCGGGCAGCGCCTTCTTCATCTTCAGCAGCACTAACCCGTGAGTCTCGATACGGAGGCACAGGAACCAGTCGACCTGAAACCGCTCTAAATACAGTAATAATAAAAGATGTGTCACAACCAGCCTCACTTTGTGTTATCTGCCTCTCTGTCTCCATTTCTCTTTCTGCTGTAGGTTTCGTGTTTTCTGCCATAAGCTGATCAACCATCAGATCTTCACCAACCTCATCCTGGTCTTCATCATGCTCAGCTCCGTCTCTCTGGCTGCCGAAGACCCAATACGCAACAACTCTGCTCGCAATATCGTACGTAGACAACCACTGGGCCTTTATCAGAAGCAGACATTTTGACATGTTACAGTAAGAAAAGCACAGCTGTAAATAATACAATTAATGATGGTTGAATGCCATTTAGCTGCTTCAGTTTCAGGGTCCTGGTATTGTGCAATGAACTTACTGGGACACTTGAATAAAACAGTCATCATTAAATGTCCTCTATATCCAGAGCATTAATATAGCAGCAAACAACTATTTGCTATGTAAAGATATAGAGGAGTAATGTCTACCTGAGCAGAGAATGAAGTCACTCTCCCTCTGTGTGTGTTGTGATCTGAGCTTCTCCTCACTTTGTAGACATAGCCAGCCCGGTTGCGCGTGCCTTTCAGTGCATGTTTGTGCATGTGCGTGTGCCTCACTGGCTAGTTCACAGCCGCCGCTTTGCACTGCTCGCGGAAGCGTAGCGCCCACGCTTCTGTTCCCCTTTAAGCTATGTTCAAACTACGAGCGACAAAAGCAACAAACCGGCCAGCGTGGCCAGCTACATTGTCACCAAGTCGTCATTGAAGTGTTGCTCAAGCGCTCGTTGACGTAGTTACGTCGTTGTTTGACGCTTCACCAAGTCATTGGAGCACTGAAAAAAATTGAGACCAGCTCAACTTTACTTGTAACGTGTTATTTATGCACGTCACGCAGCGACAAGTGTCAGTTTGTACTTCCATGTCACGTGTTTCCATTGAAAATGACTCGTTTGCTCGTAGTGTGAATTCAGGATTAGGTTAACACTGTTGCAAGCACTTTTTCCCTGTTCTTTGCACCGTTAGCTGCGAGCCATCGCCACGTTAAGAGCCGTGCGGAGGCGATAGAAATTCTCCCAATCTCGCATTTAGCACCTTTAATGTTATGTGCCTTGACAAGTCAAAATGTCTGCTATGAAAAAGGTCTATGGAAAGCATGATTTGGTAAATTACACTCAAATAACATGACATTTTACCACCTGCCTTAGCTACATAGAAGCGCATACTACATGGGCAACATTTGATTATTATATATTATGTTATTGTTGTTATTTTAACCTATACGTGTGACCAACAGTAGTTGTCTTAGTTTAAGTTTTTTCTTAGAAGTCACAACACATTTGTTATACGCCGCACAATAGTACTGCATTAGAATCGTGCAGCTTTGTACCAGTAGTTATTTTTCATCTGACTCTTAATGTATATATACACTGCATCCTATTGTGCTGTTACCTTTGAATGACTTAACTTGTGCATTGCCTCTTGCAGATACTTGGTTATTTTGACTATGCTTTCACCGCAATCTTTACTGTTGAGATCCTGTTGAAGGTAAATGACCTTGGTGCTGTGTTGTGCTGTGCTGGGTAGAGCTTCAGTAACCCTGCGCGCTTATGTCACTCTGATTGCCTCCTCAGATCCTAGGCTATGCAGACTATGTCTTCACTAGTATGTTTACATTTGAGATCCTTATTAAGGTAAACAATAACAACTGTTGCCGCAGCAACAACCCACCACTTCCAAGCCTGCCGCCCACGTCCCCCCTTCATCTCATTTTTGTCTCTATAATTTTTGGTCAAAGTGGCCGCCTGCTTGTCTTGTTGTCATGACGCCAATCCATTAATGTGGAGATGCATTTTTGTCAGATATTTTTTTGTCTGTCAGTCATATTCCCATCACGGCCCACTTCCCCTCCTCATCATCAACCAGTTTATGGACCAGTGGCTCTCCAGAGTACAACTACTTCTTTGGCTCAAATATTACATTTGTTTCTTTTCTTTTTTTTAAATTTCTGAATATTAAAAAATATATTCTTGATTGGCACTTTGACTGGTGGCATTTTGAAACCTTTCACCAACCAATATTCTGAACAACAAACATTTCGGTATTTTTAATTAGTAGAAATACTCTGGACTGTGGAGAGATGAAATTGAACATCAAGCTTTATATCCCACTGCCTGATTGCATCCTGTACACACACGTGTCCCTTTTTTCATGTCTTTTTTTACTATTATTTTTGCTGTTAGAATTAAATCCTCTGCGTTACCCCTTTGCTCGCTGCATGCCCTTACCAGGTAAATCTCATGTATTATGATTTAAGCCTAAAATTTGATCAGGAGAGGATTAAAGGCCCTAACCCTGGCTTAATCTGCACCGGAAATGAGCGTAGTGGCTTTTGCATAATGTTCCCTGTGTCTTGTCTGATCATTCTGCATTGTGTATGATCTATCTATTTGTGTGTGTGTATGTGTGTGTAGTACTGCACATGTATGTGTCTTTGACCACAGTATCTTTTGTGAGTGTGAACCCAGGCTTAAATTTTAAAATATTGAACGAAACATACGAGAAAGATTGCACAATATTAGGTATATATTATTAATATTAAGTACTAATATGTTTTTGTGTGTGTGCTCGCTCTAAGTAACATAATTACGGAACATAATTAACATAACAGCCCAATTTCAATGCAGGACCATCAAAACTGCAAATCAAATTACGTTCTACATAGTTGTCGTGAACACTCGTGTTTGAAATGCAAAGTCAGTGTGAATGTAAGACAAACTGTTCTTTTGAAAAGTGACACTGTAAATAGTTTTATGTAACAGATAATTTAAATAGTAATAAACATCCCATTTCATCCTGACTTGAAGCTGCCCCTTGTATATGTTTGATGACACATCTATCGTCTTTAGTCCTGACAGTTGTCTCTCTTCTCTGTCCAGATGACAGCGTTCGGAGCGTTCCTTCATAAAGGGGCGTTCTGTAGAAACTACTTCAACCTTTTAGACCTGCTGGTCGTCGGTGTGTCTCTGGTCTCCTTCGGCATTCAGTATGTATCATTTTTAAATATTGAAATGAACAACTGTGTGGTATTTTTGACATATAAACGTTGCTCCTCGCTCTGCTGGTGGTAGAGCTGAAAGGAATGCCTCTATGACGACATGGCCTTAAAGTTGCTCAGCTGGTGTGTTTTTCTGTCTTCCTCAGGTCCTCTGCTATCTCAGTGGTGAAGATCCTCCGTGTCTTGAGAGTCCTCCGTCCGCTCAGGGCCATCAACAGAGCCAAGGGTCTAAAGGTCAGAATGGCAATAACACATACATGGTGCAATGTGTCTGTAGGTGTGTGTGTAGTATAATTGTGCATGCTGTGTATTCCTACTAACGGTGTATAACTGTGTGTCCTTTGCAGCACGTGGTCCAGTGTGTGTTTGTGGCCATCAGGACCATCGGCAACATCATGATCGTCACCACGCTGCTGCAGTTCATGTTCGCTTGTATCGGAGTGCAGCTCTTCAAGGTACAGGGAAAAAATGGAAAGAGGGCAATGGGGTCAAAACCAAATCAACATATAAATGAGGCCGTCTTCTTGTCTGTCTTAGATTATGGTGATGTTATCTATAGTCATGACTCTGCCTCCACTCCTAAACCGTTAGATTCAGTTTATCACTCCGCGCTAAGATTTATTACCGGTGACAGTTATTCTACTCATCATTGCATCTTGTAGGAAAAGCTGAGTAGGCTTCTCTAACAATAAGATGTGACAGGCATTGGTTTCTATTTATTTATAAAGCCCGTAATGGCAACTTGCCGTTATATATCACGTCCTTTCACTAAATTTGGGGAAATTGCCTTCGGTGTTTGTGCTGAACAAACTTGGAACATTTTACAACACACAGTAAAACACAATTGTAGCTATAGGCCAATATAAAACCATGATTACAAACTACTCTGCTCTTGAATGTAACTGTTTTTAACAGTGTTCTGTTGTTGACTGGTTGTTTGTTTTCTCGTTTAATACTTTCTTGTGCGTATTTATTCTATTTTAATCGTACTCTCATTCAACATCATTGAAAATTAGAGCATGCCCTCAATAAATCCTCGGGATTTAAATAAAGATTGAATGAATGAATAAAGAAAGAGCACCTCTGACTGTCTCTGTTGTTTTAGGGGAAATTTTATCGCTGCACAGATGACGCCAAGTCGAGCCCAGAGGACTGCAAGTGAGTTTTTATTTATTTTTATTCTTCCTGGTTTCCAGCTTTGACATGCACGAGTGTCTGTGTATGTGCTTGTGGTTGATATTTCATCTTTAAATCTCAGAGGTACCTACATTCTCTACAACAACGGGGACACGGCGCTGCCCATGGTGAAGGAGAGGATCTGGTACAACAGCGACTTCAACTTTGACAACGTCCTCATGGCCATGATGGCTCTGTTTACTGTCTCCACATTCGAAGGATGGCCCACGTAAGCACTGCTTTGCACTTGAAGTAGAATTCAGATTTGACTATCATTATGGAGAATAATGGCAAGATCTATTTAATGTTTGATTATCATTCACCTTCATCTCTGTCTGGATGAAAATGCTCCATTCCCACCATTTTCAATAACCAAAAGCGGTACAGTCAGCCCTCTTCAAGTTATTTTTCTTTATAACTTGACTATTTTCTGCATATGATTGTGCTTAAAGTACACTATGTAGTATTTCTTAAACAGAGTTGAATAATTACTGTTCATTATCTTGACTCTCTCTGTGTTCTATGTGTCCCTGCAGTCTTCTCTACAAGGCCATCGACTCTAACCGAGAGAACATGGGTCCCATCTACAACTACCGCATCGAGATCTCCATCTTCTTCATCATCTACATCATCATCATCGCCTTCTTCATGATGAACATCTTTGTCGGTTTCGTTATTGTCACCTTTCAGGAGCAGGGGGAGAAGGAGTACAAGAACTGCGAGCTGGACAAGAACCAGGTAGGAGGGAGCTGTTGCGTTTGTGCATGATGCTGATGTGTATTGGTGCTTTTATTGAACGCTTGAAATTTAGTAGAACACAATCTGTTCATGTCATTATTAAGTATGTGTCGTTTGATGACCCCAACCAAATGGATCTGGCTAAATAATGATGCATCTTTTCATCATTTCAAGTTTTCTGCTTTCAAACATGAAGACTGACATCTACTGTATCTTATTACTGATTGGTCCAAATAGTGCCTGCATCGAAGACATGTTACACTTGATCATGAGTCTGTTTGTCTGTTTGTTTCTCTGTTTTCCCCCACCACCACCACCGCAGCGTCAATGTGTGGAATACGCTCTTAAAGCTCGTCCTCTGCGGCGCTACATCCCCAAAAACCCTTACCAGTACAAGTTCTGGTATGTGGTCAACTCCACTGGCTTTGAGTACGTCATGTTTGTCCTAATCATCCTCAACACGCTGTGTCTGGCCATTCAGGTAAGTTCTCTTCATTCAGTCCTTTAGGTGATATTGGCATAAACTAGCTGTTGAAAGATTAGTTATTTGATAAGTTATCTAACTTCCTGTCCTTATATATCCTGTCCATCAAAATGTAACTACTAATATTATGTATTTTTCACCTCATAGATCTAATCTCCATGTATTTTGTTTGTAACAATGGGTATCATGACCTTTCTTCTAAAGATTTATTGCAGAGCTCTGACCTCTAGATATATGAATGAAAATGGGTTCTATGGGTACCCACGAGTCTCCCCTCTACAGACATGCCCACTTTATGATAGTTTTGGACACGTCATAGTCAAGTCAGCACACTGACAACTGTTGTTGCCTGATGGACTTGATGCAGTACCTGTGAGGGTTTCTGGACAATATTTGTCATTGTTTTGTGTTGCTAATTGATTTCTAATAATAAATATATACATCCATTTGCATAGAGAAAGCATATTTGCCCACTCCCATGTTGATAAGAGTATTAAATACTTGACAAATCTTCCTTTAAAGGTACATTTTGAACAGATAAAAAATTAATTAAATTGACTAATTTGTGATTAATCGTGATTAACTATTTTAATCGATTGATGTCTGATTGTCTCTTTCCAGCACCATGGTCAGTCTCAGCTGTTCAACTATGCCATGGACATCCTCAACATGGTCTTCACTGGGGTTTTCACTGTGGAGATGATCCTCAAGCTCATCGCCTTCAAACCCAGAGTGAGTCTCCTCTCCTCTCCTCTCCTCTCCTCTCCTCTCCTCTCCTCTCCTCTCCTCTCCTCTCCTCTCCTCTCCTCTTTGCAATATGTATCCAAATATATGCAAAACTACCATCAGTTTTTACCTACCAGAGTTTTTCCTTTTAGATCTCCCTTTATATATTTTATCCGTTAAAATAAATCATGTTTATGAGTTTTTATCTGAAAGCACTCCACTTTTCCTTCTAACCCAGCCCTCATACACTCTTCCTGTCCCTCTTACCTCTCCTCTTTGCCCACCGGCTGTGACTCCATTTATTCCTCATCGTCACTTTCCATTACTCCTCACCCTAACCTCTTGTACTTTCCTGCACCCCCCATCCTCTCCTCCCCTGCCTCCCCCTCTCCTCCTCCTGCTGGCTGTGCATGCTGCCATGATCAGGGCTATGTCGGGGACGCCTGGAACGTCTTCGATGCTCTGGTCGTGATCGGCAGTGTAGTCGACATCATACTCAGCCAGGTAGAAAGACGTTAGTATGTACAACTCTGTCATTCCCTCTTCCTGCTCTCCCACTGCTGCCACCACTCTCCGTTGTTTTCCGCCCTTCACATCTTTCCTCCTTTCCTTCCTTCCTGTCTTAATTTCGTGCTGTTTTTTTAGGTCGGCTTTAGCCAGTTTCTGCTCATGAACCTGTTGAATCTGTTGATGTCGGTCGATGAGCACCATAGACAAAATATATGCTGATTGGCTGGAAGGATTTCCAACAATGCCAACACATGCATTACATTAAACGACTGTTCAATACCAATTACATCTTCTTAAATTCTTTAGTTTTAAGTCTATGGTGGCCATTTCTTTAAGCTTGCCACTGCATCAGTGGGAGTAAATTACTTTTGAAAGGGAAGCTTAATGACAGATGGTAAATTTATAATATAGAATAGCTAACAAATTAATATTTCTATAAATTAAACATACTCTCACAGGCTCAGTGGCAGGAATGATTTTACTTTCAGCCTCACTCTCTTAATTCTAATCACAACTTTTTGATGTTCTATCTTTCATAATCCTTCTTTTTTTTACCTTTTCTTTCTCGCTCTCTTTCTTCTTTTCTGTGTCTTTGTTGCTCGTGCTTGCAGAACTATTTTGCTGATGCATGGAACACGTTTGATGCCTTAATTGTTGTGGGTAGCGTGGTTGACATTGCCATCACTGAGATCAATGTAAGTAGTCATTTATCGCACACACAGTACACGCCTGTCTTACTGTGACGCTCCTCAGCGAGAGGGCCTTGCTCTAGCATCAGAGTTGCATTCAAGATCACAGCGTTCTTTTTTTATGCATAAATTACTGTTCTTCACAACTACAGCATCTGTCATAAAACCACAGTTTACTGATACGGTCAAATTGTGACTAATGTCATTTAATTTATTTGTTTATTATGAGAACCATGACGCTAAATAATAATAATTATTTTCTGATAATTCTTTAACTGAACAGAAGTAAAGAAAAAAAGGTGAAGGGAGACTGCTGTAATTTGTCTTTCCCCTCTGATGTAAATTAAAACTACAGGTTGTGAACATACAGTAATCTAGATGTACACTATTTGATCATTTTTCTGTTGATTATATATATATTTTAACAAAATCTCAACATTTATTGTCAATTGTGTTCCAATTTTTATTAATTCTTCAATTCATTGATAAAATAGTGAGTTAAAAAAAGCTTCTAAATTGTAATTGGGAACTGTTGTTTTTTAATGCAGCTCAGTTATCATTTTAAAATCTTGGAAATGATCATTTTGTGCCAAACTGTTTTTGCTGGTAACTCCTGTGAATCTGCTGTGCTGCTACTTCAAGGCCACTCTGTATTCAGGTTTGCAGCTGCTGTTAACTCTGACTCCATGCTTGCTACAGGCTTGTCCATATGAATATGTTTGTTTGTCCGTCTCTTGCTTTGAATGAATGTTTGAGGTAAAGAGCACACTGTACACTATCATTGATCAAACTCTAGCATATGATGCAACGTACAACATAAACATTGCACACAGAAAGCCTGTGCAAGTTAGAAAGTTAGAGCAGCAGGTAAATATACCCTAAGAGCACGTCAGCATGTGTTGAATATGTGCTGTATGGTTCTGAAACTCAGAAAATACCAGTGCAATCCATTTTTTTTATGTTTTCATGATACTGGCCATCATCTTGGTTTCTTCAGTATAATTTTTCCTGTACACAGCCACCATATTTTTGGAGAGAAAACAATATTTCGGAGAAAACACTTGAAAAAAACACTTCAATCTCAGAGCTAGATATCCATAATTGGCAGTGCATCAAATTACCAAAAGCATTTTCAGTGCTGTAGTGCAAGTGCTTCGAGATGTTATTATTTCTTGAGAAATGAGAAAGTAAGTGCTAACAAGGGTTGTTGAGATGTAGTTTGTGGCGGAAGATGGGCAGTGACTTCAGTGGGTAGCTCCTTCCAACACTGTGGAGCAGGAATAGAGAAGAGCTTTGACTGAGATGAGCGACCAGCGAGTGATAGGACGGAGTCTTGTGGAACTCCTGTTGTCAGGCTGCGTGATTCAGACACAGATCCTTTCCGTGTCACCTGGTAGGAACCGACCCGTCAGGTAACATGCAAACAGAGTTTGTTTGAGGGTGGAGAGGAGGATCTGGTGTTTCACTGTGTCAAATGCAGCAGACAGGTCTGATGGCAGCATGGAGCACTGCTTTGAAACCAGATTAATGGGGGTTTAGGAGGTTGTCCTGTAAGAGGTAAGCGAGTTAAAAACAGCACATTCTGGTGTCTTGGAAAGAAAGGGAAGGAAAGCAGTAACTGTCAAAAGGAGGAGATTTGTGTTCCTAACACAAACACAAAAAAACCCTCTTTTGGTTAAAGGACCAGTGTGTAGCATTTAGGGGGATCTATTGGCAGAAATGGAATATAATATTAATAATATAATATAATATATATATATACAATATAATAATATTAAAGTATTTTTTTTTAGTGCATAATCACGTGAAACTAAGAATTATTGTGTTTTCGTTACCTTAGAACAGCTATTCTCAACCACTGGGCCGGGGCCAACTGATGGGCCTCAGAGAGCCACCTAGTGGTCCGCAAAGGTGCTGCCAAATGGTTAGATTAACCGCTATTCTGTATTTCAGAGGTTATAGCAGGCTCACTTTTAAAGCTAGAGTGAAGATACTGGCATCATATGAAACTAGAAAAATCTAAGGAATCCATTGGTACCAACCATGTCATACTAGCTTGTCGGGAAAGAGGCTAAATAACGCTCCAAAATTACGCTAAATTTTGGTGAGAAAAAACTGCCATGGCCATTTTCAAAGGGGTCCCTTGACCTCTGACCTCAAGATATGTGAATGAAAATAGGTTCTATGGGTACCCACGAGTCTCCCCTTTACAGACATATATTTCACAGATGCAGTGACACAAAATCGAGCAATTTTTGAAACCAGTAAAAGTGTTTGTTGAGGAAATATGCCCCTGAATACTTAAGGGCAGGCGGTGATGGGTGAGGGTAAGCTGAATATCTATGTGGGTCATTACACTTGACAGTGGCATAACACATATTTTATAGCCCAGTTTGTCATTTATTTGGGAAGGTGGTCCTCGGAAATGTTTTTAACAATCAGAAGTGGGCCTCAGGATACAGAAGGTTGAGAATCCCTGCCTTAGTATGAGCCGTTTATATCTACATACAGAGCGGGTCCTCTTCACACCGCCACGTTTCTACAGTAGCCTAGAACGGACAAACCAAACACTGGCTCTAGATAGGGACATTCGCGTTTTAATGTTTTTGCGTCGTCCACCGTAGTTCTCCGACACGCTTGGCACACGGGAGAAGTTTCAGTTGGTTGCAATCTGCAACCTCACCGCTAGATGCCACCAAATACTACACACTGCACCTTTAAATAGATATATATTTTTATTTAGGATGTCAGTGTTAGCCAGGAGGACGACAATATAAGTCAGGTTTGATACTGAAAGATCGTATTATTAAAAAAACAATGGAAAACACTGTTTTGAATATGTTATTACAACCAGCATGATAATAATGATAAAGCAAAACAAAGAATATCAGCATCATATCAGTGCTTTCTCCTGATTTGTCAATGTCAACAGCTAAACTATACAGTTGTGATAAAAAACACATTTTCCTTCAGCACTGAATGCTTGCGTCTCATGTCTGGTGTTACTGCTGAGAATATGTGGTCAAGCTTTTGCATGACAGGTTTTACAGTGATGATGATGTTGTTGTCGTTTGTGGTATAAATTGTAATGCTGTGTTGTTGTTTTCAAGTGAAGGTGCTTCTGGACGTTTCTAATGCAATTACATGTTGAATAAATCAAAGGTAATGATGATATGTGATGTTTGCTGCAGCATTGACTCATGAACAGTCTGGTGCTGTGCAGCTGATTTGTGTAACTGGGATTAACCTTAGGCTTTTGGTTTCAAGTCAGCAGCCATTCCTGTCGTCAAGGTGATAGTGGAGCCGGGGGTAAGGAAACGATTGAAGCCCCTCGCCCTTCTGTGATCACCCAGCATCAAGATCTTTTTGTTGTTGTTTCTCTGTCGCTCACTTACTGATGAAAACATTGAGATGCTTTATGGCCTCACTTGTTCGATTGCGTGATGGTTTGTTTGTCTCGTTTTGAACCCACCTGGTTTGTTGCATTTTGGCTCCAGTTCATGGTTCAATTGACATTTTGTTGTTGTTGTTGAGACCTGTGTGGGTGCATGGCATGACACAGACGAACAGATTTGTCTCATTTCTTCATTTCATTTAAGTTTGCCCGATCAGATTAGCAACATCGTGTAATCAATGCACTGTTTTGAGTTTACATTTCCTGTCAAAGGTCATTTTACTGTAACATGACAGTAAAAGATGCATCTTGATGTTTGTAAAAAAACTCAGTTACAGTTTGTCTTTTGGTTTATTTGTCTTTGGACTGCAGATTATCTGGCTGTTGCATCCAGAGTTATATGTACTGAATGTGTACGTCCTCCAGGTCTGTTGGTCATGGCATTGTGTTTAAGACACAGTTACTCTGCATGCACATCGATTGTTGTCATTGCAGAAAGATCACAAATGGCGAGATTTCTTCATCTACTTTTATGTTGCTTGTTAGTTTATATGAGTCACACATGATGAATGAAAGAATGCACGACTGAATGAGTGGTACTGTCTATGTTTGGATGTTAAGCCTTCGGTTTTTTCATCCCCTGATCACTCTCCTCGTCCTCCGCTTCAGAACACGGAGGACAGCGCTCGCATCTCCATCACCTTTTTCCGTCTGTTCAGAGTGATGCGATTGGTCAAACTTCTGAGCAGGGGGGAGGGCATCAGGACGCTGCTGTGGACCTTCATCAAGTCCTTCCAGGTGAGACTGTAACATATGCAGCCAATAAACATCCCTTTTGAATCTGCAGTATTATAAACCAATGAGATAAGAATGACACTGGTTATCACACAAGGTCTAACCTTCTCAAAGGTGTTGCTGTGGGTAGTCGGCTTATAATCAGTATAACCTCAATTCATGGGTAGCATTTTGTGAGATGTAATTTCAAAGTAAATGGTTGTTTTTGTTTTTTTACGCACTTCTAATAGGGTTTGAATGATTTTGAATATATAATATCAATACAAAAAGAATAAAGAAAATAATATCTAATTGCTAATAGTTTTACGAGTGAATGATAATTTTTCCTCACTATTCTCATTTTCATTGAAAAACATTAAAATGATGATGGTGTGATTGTTTTGCGGGAATCTGAACCAACCAAAGGTGTTTTCTTAAGTTTGTAAAATACGATGTGTAGGCCGGGACATCTCTGCAGCACCACAATATTTAATCTAAAATAGCATTTTGCCTTTAACAAATATTGTCCCTCCTGTGATTTGAAAATTGCAGCAGGGCATATTGTGATTAATTGTGCAGCCCTAGTTCTAATATATGTCGGAAGAAACTCTGTAGCATACCAAGATAAGAGAACATACATTTTGCGACAGGGATTTTCTCACGGTAACCATTGGATCTGGTGGTGTAACCGTGGTTTGAGTCAAATTAGAGACTGCAGATTCCAGTGTTACATAGCAGTGTCTCACTCTTTTCTCCTTTTTTTGCCCACCCAGGCTCTTCCCTATGTTGCACTCTTGATAGCCATGCTGTTTTTCATCTATGCTGTAATTGGGATGCAGGTAATATGATCTATAACCTGTTTGACACCCTGCAGGATATGTGTTGCCTTTAAATTTGGGAGCGGATTCGAATCAGAATTTGAGAGCAGGCTGGCTGATGTTTCTTTCTCTTTTTTGTTTTTTTAGGTGTTTGGGAAAATAGCCATGGTGGATGGCACACAAATCAACCGCAACAACAACTTTCAAACCTTTCCTCAAGCTGTCCTGATGCTCTTCAGGTGTTTGTGTAGCTTAAATTGTTGGTTACTTTCAAGCCATTTGAAGTCATCATAAATGCATAATGTGAAAAATACCCCTCATTCTGCTCCTGTGTTAATGTTGTTTCTCGTTCTATTGTTAGGTGTGCCACCGGTGAGGCCTGGCAGGAGATCATGCTGGCCTGTCTGCCAGGGAAGCTGTGTGATTCAGACTCGGACGACAATCCCGGAGAGGAAAGAACCTGTGGCAGCAGCTTCGCCATCATCTACTTCATCAGCTTCTACATGCTCTGTGCTTTCCTGGTAATCCTCAGGCATTTCACTGTGTGTGCAGTAGCAGTAATATGTGAGCATGCACATTCCTGTATACAGTGAAATACCACAAAACATGCAAAAAACTATTGCCTGTCCTGGTTTCAGATCATTAACCTGTTTGTTGCTGTCATCATGGATAACTTTGACTATCTGACCCGTGATTGGTCCATTCTTGGGCCGCATCACCTGGATGAGTTTAAAAGGATCTGGTCCGAATACGACCCTGAAGCCAAGTGAGTGCTCTGGACCCATTTGGAGAGAACAATCAACAGATTTTTTTCCTGTTATTTATTCTGTATACTACTGCAAAGGAATATTTGTGTCTGCACACATGGGATGGTGATTGTTTTGTAAGAGCCCTACCCTCTGAAGTGCACTAATGGTACATGTCCACGGCCTCCGTCCTTTCCACGCTTGCCATTCATTGTTTATGTAAGCAGCCATGCAATGCATTCTGGTAGCGTGGCGGCACGATTCCAGAGACGGACTGTCAAGTCAACCGTTCCATATTTGCATAAAGTTGAGGTCTAGGCTACTTTATGCAAATCAGGGGCGTTCGACACGACTCGCCGCCTCTGGAAACTCTCTAGAAACGTTTAAACTAAGCTTGGTCGATCCAAAATAAAGACAGATTCAGCAACTGCATGGCTTATTAAAATGTTTTCAGAAACACATTTCGGTGAACTATTATCGTAATACAAGAGAAAAAAAGTTTCCAAACGAGCCGCCATGTTGGTTCCGGTTTGATAGCTGGGAAAGCGTTCATCCAATCAGGTGTCGAGTGTGTAGTGGCAGCCCATCAAGCATCCAATGCTGGGAAGCGAGACGATCCCTCACTGTTGATGTGCCATAACTGATTATCCGTTACTTATCAGAACTTTTGATGTCAGTGACGACTTTGCTTAGTGCCTAATATGTGAATGTATCTTGTTGTCAGGGGCAGGATAAAGCACCTCGATGTGGTGACTCTGCTGAGGAGGATCCAGCCTCCGCTGGGCTTCGGCAAGCTCTGCCCTCACAGAGTGGCCTGTAAGGTGGGTTTCTATCATAGACTATGTACACTATAAAGATGGACGACATGTCAGCTCCTCAAAAGTGAAGCTAAAACATCTGGATCGCCCCCTGGTGGCTGGCTGCAGTATAGGTCATAAATCTCCACCCCCCTCCATGTTAGTGGATGGGACATTAGCCAAACTAAAAAGTCAAAGTACACATCAAATACATTTTTCCCAAAAATGGTTTCTATCATTTTAGGTAGTTCTTATCACGCTGATGTATGTTCAAGTGTTAATTTTCTGATAAGTTTGGTTTTAATTAGTTATTTGATGCTATAAAAATGGGGTGAGACGTCATGATTGACAGCTGCTCTGAGGGAAGTAGTCGTAGCGAGAACATATAAATATCACATTTGATAATCTGTACTTCTGTTGCAGCGTCTGGTGGCGATGAACATGCCCCTCAACAGTGACGGGACGGTCATGTTTAATGCCACCTTGTTCGCTCTGGTCCGCACTGCTCTCAAGATTAAGACTGAAGGTGAGTCTGCACCTTGAAGCCATCAGAGATCTGCAATATTACTGGTTCTATTCTTATGGATTGTTCCTATCTGATTGAGCTCTTATGAGCTGTGCGTTGCCATTCTGTACAGTAACAAAGGACTTACAGTACGAAATAGATTATATTTTAAATCGTATGACCATGAGGTAAGAAGATGGAGCACAATTGAGGCCAGAGTGTCTTGTTGCGTGAACTGGAGCTTCCAGGCATCCATGCCAGAAATCCTTATACCAGCAATTACCTTTGACCATGGGCCAGTCGTTTTAGCAACATTGTACTTCCTTATCTTCAATGTTTTGCTTTTTGCTTTTTTCATTAATTTGACAATAAAACGTATTGATATATTGATCGATCTCCCCATGGGGCTGCAGTATTAGATGCTATGAGGTCATATTTGAGATTTGACATGAGCCTTGGATTTACATTGGTATCTACAGATCTGTGTCGCCAAGTATTTTGATAATCGATTAACCGGTTTGAGTAATTTTTTAAGAAAAAAAAAAGTAAAAATTCACTGATTCCAGCTTCTTAAATGTGAATATTTTCTGGTTTCTTTACTCCTCTATGACAGTAAACTGAATATCTTTGAGTTGTGGACAAAACAAGACATTTTAGGACGTCATCTTGGGCTTTGGGAAACACAGATTGACATTTTTCAGAGATTTTATAGACCAAACAACTAATCAATTAATCGAGAAAAATAATCAACAGATTAATCGACAATGAAAATAATCGTTAGTTGCAGCGCTATAACAATCATGTTAAGTTATGTTTCTGAATTAAATACTCCGGGATGCCTCATGCAGTATGTTTTTAATTAATGTCACATCATGCTACTTTCAGTATAGTACTCAAATGTCTGTGTGGTCATGAAGCCCATATTACAGTTCAACATTTTGCCACATGAGGGAGTTAAAGATGTTCAATAAGTAGTTTCTCCTCCATGTTACAGGACTCCTAACATTTAACACACAACAACAGCATGATTGATTCACATCATTTACTTTTATGCTTAACTTTGTGAACATTTTATGCTTAATCCCATGTTATGAATTTATCATCAGGAATTTTGTGTATTCATTATTACTTTAAATGTCAAGATTTGTGTTGTGATCTTAATGTGTGAGAGAGAAAGAGAGATACAATCAATACTTTCTAATACACCAATATATAGATCAGTTCTGTGCTTTACACCAAAATGACCTCACAGTTAAACATTCCACATTTTCTGCCGTTTCCAAGGTAACCTGGAGCAAGCCAATGAGGAGCTGAGAGCTGTGATTAAGAAGATCTGGAAGAGGACCAGCATGAAGCTGCTGGACCAAGTGGTGCCCCCTGCAGGCGGTTAGTGGTCATTACACAGACACACATACACACACAGTGCACGTGGTCGACCCTGTGCACACACACGTAGTCAAACAGTAACCTCGCTGTCCCTCTCTTTCACTCAGTTCATTTGAATGCACGCTGCTTCTCATTTGTATTTCCCCCCGATAATTAATAATAGCAACCCGAGGTGAGGTAAATGCTTTGGAAGTCACACAGAAAACAATTCTGCGTCAGTGTATACATTGAAGCAGGAAAGATGACAAACAACGGACACACATTTGAATGATAATATATTTTTCCCTTAATTTGAATTAAAAAAAGGAAGTCAGTGCTATTTATACACTTCCTTTGTTCACACCTCACCTTTTACCACTATACACTGTGCATCATGGAGGAATCATGCCACACTCAACGTCCTGTTTAATACACAATAGCTAGAGTGTAGGAGGCTTTACGAGGCTTTATCACTTTAAGAAACAGGTGTTGAGGCTTGAGCTTCCTGTTTTTGCTTCTCTGAAGCAGCGAGGCCCACTTACTGACCAAAACCAACAACCTGATGACAGGGTTACAATGTAGAGCACTTCAGTTCAGTTCACAGAAAGTCTCCTTATCGCTGTCAGCCAGTCACTGTTTAACCGCTGCCTCAGTCATAATCCTACAGTTTTGTTTATCATTAATCTTGCTGCGTCTGCTTCTGCATTCTCTCTTCCTCTAGCGCGCCCTTTTGACTCTATTGGGAGTATATATCAGATAAAAACACACAAAAAAGCTGTGTACATATTTGAAATTAAATGCTGAGGTATTTCATTTTGTATTTTGCTGCTGATACAGGCTGAGCTTAAGCACATTTTCCAGCAAGTTTTCTTTCTGTGCTGAAGATTCATTCTTAAAATCGTCATACAATCACCTTTATCAACAATTTAAAACAGAAACGTTGCTGTAGAATTTGTTTTTTTTTTAGGTGTAAGTGAATTTCTAGCTGGTTTGGTCGGAGTACATCAAATTCAGATATACCTCGTTCGCAAGGTGAACTGTGCACTTTGTTTATGTACAACTACACCACTTTATTGCATGCACCAGCTACCAATGGCTGAGCAAAATGTGTATGGAAATGACAAGCCAAGCTGAAATATGACAATAATTATGCTTTTTATCTGTAGATATTAAGTCATTCATGGCAGTTGCAGAGAGAAGAGAATACATTTTTAGTCTGCAGACTTTTGTTGCTCACAATGACGTGTGGCTTTTAATTTATTGTCCACATGCAGTCACATCAGCGTTAGTTTGAGGTGCTATAAATACATCATTAGTTACAATTATGCCCTTAAATACATACATAACTGTTTTGCTAAATCAATCTTAAAGATATCTGATCTGATTAATATATTAAAGTGGAAATCAAAACATTTAAAAAGTTATGCAGCTTCTTTATTGGACAGTTTTGTTAATCCGTAAGGTCAGAGGAGTTCACATCATCAAAACAAAATGTGACATCTGTTCTCGTAACGCCAGCCAAGCGTGATAGTATTATGGTCTGTGTGGTTTTCCACTACATGTGCTATCCAGTGTTCATGCCAGTTTACCAGAATACTGCTGAATATGTGCACAGGTGTGGTTTACCCTCAGCTGCTCATATATAATAACTTGTACAGTCATGCAAATATCATATTCAGATGTCCACATCCTAGTGGAGTCATTTGTGGTGGTTGCTATGGATTCTTACTTACACAAATAAATTCTCGGTAATAGAGTCCAGTATGTACATAAAGCTTACTCTAGTTGTGTTCATGTGTTTAGTTTACAATGCTTCAACTCTGCTGTGTGCTTTAGAACTGTTCAAACTCGCTCAACTGCATGTCTTTGTGTGCATTAGTTTGCTAACCCGTCTCCTCTTTTTTGTTGAATCTTTTCTGCCTAGCCTCTCTCTTCTCTTCCACAGCTTCCTCTGCTTTCAGTAGTCAGTCGCTGGCCTTCTTCTTCTTCTTCTTCTCTCTTCTCTTGTCTTTCTGCCGTCTTGAGCTGTCCGGGGCAGTTCTGTTTTAGTCTGGTGGCATGAAACAACTGATACCTCTTTCTTAAAAAACTTCCTCAGGCTCTGCCCAGAAAGAGAACCTGCATGCTTGCACCTGCATGTTGGTGCAAATATTGACTGTACGTTGATCTGCCCGCGACAGGTTGATGCATTATGAAGAAAAATAAAATGTTACCATGTTATCAAGTGAGTCAGTTAAACACAGCCCTTAAATCACTTCAGTTATTTTCTTTTAAGTGAAAATATGTCAAAATGACGCAGACCACTTGCTTGAAAAAACAGAAATGATGAAAATCCAAACTTAAGTGTGTTATGTAAATATGATTTATCTGATAAATAATCCCACACGTTCATGCACATTTAATTTGTATTGTAGAGATTCAGAGAAAAAATACATAATTTGTACGACTTTGAATATAGGGGTGGGAATCACCAGAGGCCGTACGATACGATATTATCACGATACTCAAGTCATGATACGATCTTATTGCGATTTTGAACATTTTGTGAGATAGAGTGCTGCAGGGATGACGTTTTTTTGTAGCCCAACCAGGAAGTTAGCATCGCCCTGGGTTCCCTCGACAAATAGCCAATGGGATTGTTCCATTCGGCTTTACATTATTGCAGAAAATAAGCTCTGTGGCAAACAAACATTGAACACCACTTTTATGATTCTTGAAGCGTGAATGAAGTTGTCAGAAGTAAAAAGCTGACATTCGGCTATAAACACGGTCGCGCGATTCTACACAACAAGGCTGCAAAGGCGGACGAGTCGGCGTGAGAACGTCTTGTAGTCTCATTTAGCCACTTGTTAGCAACCGCCTTTTTAAAAGACACATTAAGGCTTCAAAATTCACAAGCGGGATATTCACTGACTTGATTTTATATCGTAGAACAAAACGTTAAAATCTCTTCAGCTTGTGTTAACCACAGACCTTATTTCAGGCATCTTAACTAAACACCTATAACTTCCAGACGAGGGAACCGGAAGTATTAAAATACTAACTCATTTCCGGGTTTTAGGATTCATTCCTGTAGCACTCTATATGAGTATTGCGATAAGATATATAGTGATATATTGCAGTTTGTCAACATCTGTTTTATCTAATAGAATACAATACACATATTTTGAGGTCAGAGGTCAAGGGATCCCTTTGAAAATGACCATGCCAGTTTTTCCTCGCCAGAATTTAGTGCAACTTTGGATCGTTAGTTGGCGTTATTCCCCCTTCACTCCAGCTTTAAGACCTAGACTTTGAGCGACCGTCAGGTATAATATAATAGTGCCACGCAAAATATCGCGATACTATGCTGAATCGATTTCCTCCCCCAGCCGTACTTCAATATGCTTTTGGTCACAGGTTTTCTTTCTGAACAGAGCCGTTCCCAGTTTCTCTCTGGCTGTGTCGGGTGACGTAGAGAAATGTGTCAGCTGCTTTAAGATGGATCACAAGATCAGGATGGAATGGTGCTTCCATCTTAAAGCACCATCCTACTGACATTCGTCACCTTTTCTCGATTCCTCTCGAGCTAAAATACTTCAAGGAAAGGTGATGGAAAAAAACAAAAAAAAGACCACCCACATTTCATACGCACGAGTTCAGCCTCTTGTTTTCTTGTTTAGTCTCGCTCCCCATTCTGCTTCAGCAACTTTATCTGAGTGAATCAGAGCCATGCTTGTCAAGCCTCCCTGCATGGCGGATACTAGTGTGTGTGTAGTCACAGCTTCCTCTCTGGCTAAATGTGTGTTCTCCCTCGAAATGTGCAGCTGTAGATCTGACCCTTGCTGCTTCTCTCTTCGCTGCCTTCTTGCATGTGCTTCTCGCTGTAGATCATGTTGTTTTTTTGGGATATATAGAGACATAAAACCCCTCTGCTCGTCTGTCTCTGAAGTGGTGGATGTTACATGTAGCACTGGTATGTGTGGTAGTAACTGAATAGACAATGCAGTCATTAATTACTGTATATTATCAGTAACTGAAGTCTGATTTTGGTACATTAGGAGGTCAAGAGGTCTCATATTGCACTTTTTTTCTTTTTGTGTGTGTGTGTGAGGAGTGTTACATAACCACATGCGTGTATTCAGAGGTGAAGCAAGACGTGAGCTGCAGACACAGATGTTATCTGTTGTCGGGTAAAAACCTACTGCACACGATTGCGTTTGCAGAGATTCTCACAGACTTTTGTAAATGGCATTGAGCTCTGTCAATAGAGCACCGTCACACGCGATGCACATTCAGTTATGATATTTCAACAGTGCAGAGAATAAACATCACCTTTGTTTTTAATGGGAATTTAACAGTGAACGTCCCAAAGACCACAGTTTCTTTGATGTGCTTCCAAAAATGGCTTCTTGACATGTGTGTGCTGGTCTGTTGTAATCCTCTTGGAGTAGTCTTTTCTAGACGGGACAGTTATTATAATGCTCATGCAGCGAGGGTTTTATGGCATTTCCTTAACACGTCTCGTTATTCTTTTCATTTGGATCGTTACAGAAGTGTTTTGTCTCATTGTCAAGATAATGGGCCTCATGCAAGAACCACTCGTACGAACAGATTTGTTCATGAGTGGCGTGGAGAACTAATGGATTGTGTATTTCATTACAAATTATGAAAAGAGAGAGAAAAGAGTTAAGACATACCCAAAATAAATCAAGAATAGCTCCACAACTACCAGGTCTATGTGCATGATGTTGGTATCTATGGATAGATAAGACCTCAGAGAATACATCCACAGTGTCAGTAACACTGTGACTGTTACTGTACCTGAGTAAATTGTGACGAACCAAAGGACAAATTTTCATTTTTATCCTCGCCCAAAATGTTTTCTAGATTAGACAGTGGATAACACCATTATAGCAATGATGCCATGCACAGAGATGTCACTGAATTCATTCAGCAACTCCTTGACTACAACTGTGCAAAAGCAGATATAAATAACACAAAGTATATCGATTCTACAAAGGTTTTAGTAAGGATAGGACCAGGCGGACTCTCCATTTGTGCCAAATGGGCTTTCTACCTCTTGAAAGGGAATCTGGCTCTAAAATACTACAGATATCCACTACAGGAGGATATGTGCACACAATGGAGCCTTTGGCCATGACATTTACCCTGTGCATCATCACATTATACCACTGTGCACAGTATAAAATCAATAAAAAACAACTAAATTGTATAATTTTGACTCCAAATGGAGTAGTTTTATTATAAAAATGAAATATGATCAAGTAAAACTTAGATAATAACAAATAAGATCAATAACAAAATAAGATAACAAAAATAATCCAAAGTCAAGTATGTATATTCAATATTAAAATGGTCAAAAATATTATAAAGTAAAAATACCAGAGAAAGTTAAGATTGGTTGATACGAAAATGTTCTTGCATGAGGCCCGATGTCTTGTCATACCACCTTCTGCAGCGTGGGTGCTTCATCGTTGTTATGTTTTACTGTTATTGATCTTTAAGTTTGATACTTTTAGTGCAATTTGACTTGGATGTGTTTCTGTTCAGATGGTGAGATAGCAGCGGTTAGGATCTTTTTTGGGGGATTTTATTTTTGAAATGTCAAACTGAATTTCAGTGTTAAGGTATCTCAGTGTTTTGGTGCTGATGTGGGAGGCTTTGGTGTGTCTGGTCTGTTCACTCAGATGACGAGGTAACAGTGGGGAAGTTCTATGCCACCTTCCTGATACAGGACTACTTCAGGAAGTTCAAGAGGCGCAAAGAGCAAGGTCTTGTAGGCAAGCGCTCGTGGGAGAGGCTGAACACCACCATGGCTCTACAGGTGAGTAAAGCACAATGTAGCATGCCTGAGTTCATGGGAATACAATCCCATACAACGTCCGTCATCTAAATAAAGGCCAACCCTGTCTCTGAAAACCAAAAATCAACTTAGTTTAATACATCTAGATTTCAGAGATCAGCCCATTATCACCAGTAAACACAGTAGAGGATTCATGTCCAGGCAAGACTTAGAAGAACGTGTTCCATTGGAGTATTGTCTTGTCTGTGTTGTCTCTCAGTCTCTTCTCAGGTCTCACCAAAAAGCCCCTCGAGTCTTCAAATTCCTGGAGTTTAAACGGCCAGTTAACCCAAACAAACATATTTTCTCAGTCTCTACGAGTGATATCTAAGCCGTGCAGACAGTTTAGCTGAATTTTTTCGTTATCGTTTCTGAGATTCCTATCTCCATCATGAAGGTCTTCTGTGGCGCTCACAGCATTGAAAGATCACATTAGAAATACTAAGAAGCAACATCCCTCTCTCAGAGTAAGTAGAGTGTTTTATAAGAACTGGATACCGGACTCGAAGATGGCGCATATTCATTCCAATGAGAATTGCTCGCCTGGCGCATACGCTAAAAAAAGTTTTCTAGCTTCCCGGTTTACTTCCGGGTTATGCGGCCTACTGAATATGCAGAGTAGCGTTTCTCCCGCTGACCCTCTCGCTCAACCCGTAGACTTTACATCGTGTTGTCACAGATGTTTAAAACACTTTTCTCGGTTCTAGGAAAGTTTTACAAATGTAAAACCTCCATGGATCAAAATTTCATAATGGAAAGAGTCATAATTGACATAGTTTGCAGTTCAAGGTGTCCTGTCAACAGTTTTACAGACTCTTTTACAATGGTGGTCTACGGGGAAAATGCTTTTTGGGCTGGATTTTTTCCTGCAAAACCGCGAGTGGCCACTGGAAAAAATTGGAAGCAAGGCTGAGCGGTGGCACCGTATCAAGGTCTTATTACACACCCATGTCCAAAGTCTACTGTACTACATGTCTATTGTACAGACGGTCACGTTTTCATTGGAACTACTTTCTACCAAAGAAATAGTTCCTGTGAGAACTTTTATCCAGAGTAAAACCAAAACTATCTGCATGGTGGATACCACAGTAAGTGAGAAGATATGTTTAATTTGGGTGAAGTTACCCTTTAAAAGTAACTCTGCTTGTCTTACTTTTATCCTCCACAGGGCTGAAAGAACCTCCTGAAGATATGAGATTTGTTATAAGCGTTTATATACAGTAATGTAACGGCTGTCAGGTTTGGTATTATAGCTGCTCTCTTTGCAGGCCGGCCTGCGCACGCTGCATGACATCGGACCAGAGATCCGTCGAGCCATATCATGTGACCTGCAAGAGGCGGGGCTGGTAGATGCTATTGGAGAGGAAGAAGAGGAAATCTATAGGGTAAACATCCCTGAAGATCCCCTTCAGACATTGAGACTTTTTGTTTGTTTGTTTACATTGTTAATTGAGATTTTTGGGTCATTGAGGGGACACTTTTCCTAAATAAAGCCAATAAAAACAGACCAATTTCTTTTAAATCCCACACTTCAAAGAGAGGTTTCTGCTGATATTCTTTAATTTTTTACTTTTAATCGCAAAACTATAATAGATTAAGACATCCCAGAAAGCCAAGCGTTGCTCTCACATGATTTGCTGTTACAACATCTGACATATTACACCACATTTTGTTTAGTATTATTATTTTTTTTTTTTGGATGGATTGATAAGAACTGAAAGAGTGAGTAGTAATATGCATTTTACACATAAATACAACACAGAGAATAACCTGATACACATTCAGATATGAGATGGGTCTTAGCTAACCACAGTAATACACTGTATTAATGATATTATCAACAACAGGCTCTGATGTTCAGTATGAAAAACTGAAGGAAAAGATGTAGAGCTGGGCCGGATTCACGTGGCAGGAGTCCTTTGTTAATAATATCTCACTACATTGTTTTGGGTATTTTTGAAGCATTTAATTGACCGTTAAATCCGTGTTCTCCCGGTTGAGATTCACTGATGTAAACATTGTGCTTTAAACAGTTTACTGTGTTTACTCTGCTGTTTTGTCTCAGTCCTCATTGGTTTCTGGTGTCTCCCTGCAGCGTAACGGCGGGCTTTTTGGGAATCACGTCAACCACGTCAATGCCGATCAGCAGGGCTGCTCTCACCCGACCACCGTCACCCAGCGGCCGCTACAGATCCTGCCCTTCTCCTGTAGTGCCCCGACTGAACCCACCCAGACAGGCACGAGAGCCAGCGATGCCGACAGAGGAGCGGACACAGAGATGAACTCTTCACCTATCCAGTACAACCATCATTATCACACCCCTCATCCGTATAACTCCCCTCAGTGTATTTCCACTTGCCATCAATCGCCAATTCCCTCCAACGCCAACCTCAACAATGCCAACGTGCCCTCGCTTCTCTCCATGACCAATGGGAGGCAGCAGCAGAAGTGTTTGTTAAGGCGAGACCGTCCGTCCTCAGTGTCCACTTGCAGCAAAGGAGTACAGGACAAGCTTTGGAAGTCACACTCCACAAGGTCGGTGAAAATAAAGCATTCATGTTAACTTTTATTACATTATGCAGTAGTTCTCCCCAAGACCTGCGTAAAACAGTTGGAGTTCCCCTTTAAAAGAGAATCTGGTTTTGCGTGAACCAAAGCAGCCTCAGGAGCATCTTTTATGATAATTACAGACGTATCATGTATTTTTTGATTTTCATTTTTTTATATGACTGAAAACTGACATCAAAATTTCATTGAGTAAATAAACAAAGTATGTTTGATACGATAAGCTGATATACTGCACTGTAGCGCTGGATGGTAATTCAATATTATTAAAGCTGCAGTGGGTAGAAAAGGGGCAAATATGATTTTTAAAAAGTTATATAACGGTCATTATATCCTGACAGTAGTGCATGAGACAGGTAATCAGAAAAAAAATCACGTGCCTCCGGTGTTCCTAATGGCATCTGCAAGATTTCACAGACCGGAGGAAAACAACCAATCAAAGTCGACCTGGAGCCTGCCGTCTCTGAGCAGCTGTCAATCACTTGCGAACTCCGATCAAACGGTCAAACTAGGAATCGCTGATCAAATATGAATCAATATTGAATATTGAAGCCAGTCTGACTGTACTGTCTAGAGAACCCTCTGAAACTCTCAACAGATAAGGGGGAACAATGAAAACAAAGGGCATGTTTGAACTTTGATTGAAACCAGTCCCGAGTCTCCTGTTCAGCATGACCACATCTCATCGTTCCATGTCAAACCTTGTTCATCCCACACAGATAAACAGATCTCTGCCCACACAGTATCGTTGTCCCAAAGGTTACAGAGAGTAATCTTTCAAATTATAAGTTCCCAGGTAGTGATGAATCCACCTAATACCCCCCCTCTCCTATTCTCCTCCTGGCACCCATATTCCCACTGTGGGTGTTTTTGTACAGGATGTGTTGCTTCATATTAACATTCATATTTCATTCAATTTACTTTAGTAGAACCGATAACAAGCAGATATGAGCTCAAGCAAAAAATGTTTCAAAACATCCACATTTCACCCTCAGCTAAGTGGGTGGTTGCAAGTTCGTTGCACAACCTGTATATGTTATGATCAAGTGGATTGAGACAGACATGTCAAGTGATGGATGAATAAAAATCATTTTGCAACACGTAGCTATAGGCCTACATTAGGTGTGTGTGTGTGTGTGTGTGTGCACAAACCCCTCCCACGCTGCCCTAGTTTCAGCTGAGATCAGAAGATCAAACGAAGGAGTATTGTAAAACACACTTCATTCAAACTCGACAGAAACAAAATTAAAAAAAACTGCCAAAACTGCCTTGGTTAGTCTTTCCAACAATCACCAACTCTGATTTGGTTGAAATAAACCCTTTTTTCTCTTAAGTTTTCAGTCAGGCACCCACTTCCAAATCCCCTCTGATGTGCATCTAACATTGTTTGAGGGAACTATAACGTTCGGGTAACTAGCAGCTCGTAGGAGATTGAAGCTGTTATTTTTCTCATTTTGAGAATCTTACCGTCAAACTCAGCCATTTATCCATTTTTTTCCACGCTCACTGGCAACTTGATCGCTGACAACATACAGATACCAACGTCATTATACTATTGGCTCACAAGCCTTGTTAGAAGTGGGAACCAAACGTTAGATATCTTCCACAGAGATAAACAAAGCATTCACTTTGGACTCGTGGCCTGAAAAGTGAAGCCAATGCAGAAATGCCTTAATCTTGCATTATTTCTAACAGCCAGCAGGGGGCGACTCCTCTGGTTGCAAAAAGAAGTCTGATTGTATAGAAGTCTGTGAGAAAATGAGCCTACTTCTCACTTGATTTATTACCTCAGTAAACATTGTAAACATGAGTTTATGGTCTCAATCGCTAGTTTCAAGTCTTCTTCAATACAGCATGATGTTCATTTAGTAAATTATGGTCCCATTTAGAGTCAAATAGACCATAAAGCAGGGGATGCTTTAGAGCGTGGCTACCTTGTGATTGACAGGTCGCTACCACGGCGTTGTCCGGTCTGGGAGTTGTCCGTGTTTTGGTCTTACAACTTTAACCAACTTTCACAGTGTGCTTTCAGTTAATGACAGTTAATTCTAACCTTTTTCGTCACCTAGAAATGTGGTTGTACTTAGCTCCACCCTCTCGTGTCACTTCTGGTTGCAAAAAACCAAGATGGTGACAGCCAAAATGCTTCAAAACGGCAGTCCACAAACCAATGGGTGACGTCACAGTGACTACATCCACTTCTTATAGACAGTCTATGTTTTTTTAAAATGATTAAATCACAGTCATAAGTTTTGGAAGTTCAGTAAGCTGGTAAAGTAGTGAAACCGCTCACGTAATATTCAGCCTGTACAAAAATCTATTTTTGAAAACACTTTAATGTGTGTCCTCTTGTCTTTTGTCATTGCATGCCACCTCTCCTCACCTTCCTTTCCTGCTCTCCTGTTGCAAATAATCCTGTCTGACTGCCCGCTGTCTCTCCTAGGAGCAGGACACGCTACTATGAGGCCTACATTAGGTATGTGCATGATGCTATTAGCGTCATTTCACAATATGCTGTTTTTGGTGGCGGCTGTGTCACAAAAACATGCTATGAAAGCTTCTTACTTGCAAACAAAAAAAGACAATTTGTATCGGTTTCAAAGCACGTGATAGTGAATGAGCACTGTGGGGGAAATGCAGCTTTGTGGCCGTTCAGTAAAACGGGTATTTCACAGTATTAATGTGTGTACTTTAAACCACTGAATCTGCATGAAACCTCGAACAAACTGCAACTGCAAATAACAAAAAAAAGCTGTAATTCCTACATATGTATAATTGTCAGATTTGCTCTAATCAGTGCATCTTTGACATTTCGATGTAAGGTCAGAAAGCGGCGGCGGGCTCTACCCCACCATTCGCCGAGAGGAGCCGGGGGGCGGGGACAGCGATGACGAGCGAGGCTCGGGGGAGTACTTCAGCGGGGAGGAGTTTCACGAAGACGACATCATGCTCACAAAGGACAGGTACTGCGACGGCAACCGCAGCTTTCAGCCCAACATGATGCGAGCAAAACCGGCTGATTGGGAAGAAGCCTCAGAACCAGTTCCCAACCACATAGCACAATAAATATTAATAATACTTTTCGATAAGGAAATATGTATGAAGGGAGGTAACAATAAACAAAATAAAGCCTGCGGGCGTTAGTGAAGCTCAAACTCATGCACAGATTTCTGCCCTGATGCAGGTAACCTAGTGGAAAGGTGTTCTTTAATATTCACTCAAGCTGGTTTCTGAATGCTCAAAATCTCCCTCAATCAGAAAAGTTAAGTCATCAAAGAAGTCTCAAAAAGGGCTTAAAGATCAGAGTTTCTGGCTGAATCTGCTCAAAGGAGGTCTGCATGAAGTCGAGGAAGGATTAGAGCGTCCTGAGTGTGCCATACATCACCTCTCTTAAGCCCCTAAAGAAAGGGCGTCGTCACACCCTGATTGGCCAAGAGGGGAAATGTACCAAGCTGCTCTCAGTTCTTCATTAGGAGTCATCAATCCACCACACCCTGCTCAACAGGTGATCTGAATAACCTCCAATCAACTCAGGCAAAATGTGACATTCAGCTAAAATGAATAGTGAAAAGGGAAAAGTCCAAAGAAAGAACATATAATCCATTATAATACAGCGATGAGCACCGCATGTGGACCGCTGCCGTGTGTGTATCCTGTTGATATGACTGATTTTATAACGTAAAAGTATTTTCTCTCTGAGTGGCAGATAATTTATTTAGAAGGAGCACTTCATGTTCAAGGTGCATCAGTGACAACATGCTCACAAGTAACAACATGAACTCACCTGTTACCTGTTTACAACTTTTTCCACTCCAAATAATAGTATCCATTATATGAGAGTTTCATCTTTACTAGCTGTGACAGTGACGCTGGTATTGTTTTCACCTTGTGGGTCTATGTGTGAGTCATCATGGCGAAATGTGATCCTGGAGACACACAGAAGAGGTTTTGAGTACTTTTCCAGGTGTTTATAGGTGTGTCTGTGGCAGTCATGAAACTTTACAGGTGTGTAATTAAGATCAAATGAAGGTCGTGTTGAAAGATGTGTGTGGTCCGGGAAAGGGTGCTGGATCACAACATGCTCTCTTGTTACTTTTTTTTCTGTTACAACACTGAAAGAATTCCTTTGGGCTGCATCACTTTACTAAAAAAGCTTTTATCGGTTCGTTTCACAGGTTGTCCAACAAGGACCACCAGAATGCAGAGGGAGACATTGACCTCGAGGCTTCCGGGGGCGACCACCCGCCTGACGGTTTCTATGACGATGACCAACAGCCGATCTGCCAAGATGACAGGCGGTCGCCCAGGAGGTGGCTTTTACCCTCACCTCAAGGTGATATGCAGCAGCAAAACAACTGTAGTTTATTGTAATTAGACTTTTTGTTGAGTTATTGAGAAGAAGATTCCTGACACTGTCAGACTGAATGTGTAACAACTGTACATGTTATTCAGATCAAAGTTTGTTGGAGCTCCGTGTTCATAAAAAATTAGCTTTTCTTGTGTTTCATCTAACTTGAATGCTCGTCACAGTATTTATTTTTCTGTAAGGAACCAGAGTTGAAGTCCGGAGAGTGATGATTTTTGGTTCTTGTTTGTTCTCTCAGCCTCCAACCGACCAACGTTCAGTTTTGAGTGTCTTCGCAGTAGAAGTGGTCAGGAAGACCCTCCTCTCTCTCCGTCCTGCACAGCTCTTCCTCTACACCTGGTGCAGCAACAGGTATGAATATTGTGATGAATGAATATACAGTGTTGTCAACATGCAGTTGTTACAAAGACAGGAATAGCACTTGTAAGAGAGCCGTTTCGTCTCTTCTCCCTGCCCCAAAATGTCGGCCTTTATTGACTCAACCTCAGGTGATGGCGGTGGCCGGTCTCGACACCAGCAGAATTCACCGCCTGTCTCCTACGCGGTCGCTTCGCTCCTGGGTCACGCCTCCTGCCTCACCCATCAGCCGCGACTGCTCGCCCTCCTACACACCACTCATACAGGTCTGCTTCACTAAGATAAACATGCTAATTTCTGTTCACTGGTTCAGTAAGATAAAATAAAAAAAGGAAGAAAGACAGAAGAAACAGCAGAAATACAATTCAATCAATCAACCAATCTGATACCAGCGCTTTACTAAAGAAGCGTCTCGATCAAAGCCTTGTGACAAAAAAAGTAGTTTAAAAGTTCCTGCATGTGCGTGTGTGTACTCAGGTGGACTGGCGCAGCACCGGCAGCGTCGGCAGCCTCCCCGGAGCAGTGAAGAGGAGTCTGTGGTACACAGACGGCCAGGACGGTCCTCCCAGCCGCAGCCACTCTCCGTCACGTCTGCAGCTTCCTGCAGAGTGCTGCTCACACTTCCTGCAGAAGAGAGGCAGCGCCAACAGCGTGGTGGAGGCTGTGAGTAGAAAACATTAGCACCACAGACCACTTTGATAAGATTTCATTCACATGTCTGCGGAGTTAGGACGTAAAAATCACAGTAATTCTGTAATTTGTGTATTTCTTTGTGAATTAGAGTAGGGACGCAATGAATACTTTCATTATCAATAAGCTCTTTGATTCAAGCTTTGATTGAAAGTAATGACCAATGCCCAGATGCAAACATCCAAATTTTATTTTCACATTTCTCAGCTTAGATATGGAGCCAAAAAAAAACAAAGTACGAACTTCATGATGATGACCTCCGGGTCTGAGAAATTAAGCCAATGCAGAAGTGCCTTAAACTTGCATTCTTTCTAATAGCCAGCAGGGGGGCGACTCCTCTGGTTGCAAAAAGAAGTCTGATTGTATAGAAGTCTATGAGAAAAGGAGTCTACTTCTCACTTGACTTATTACCTCACTTAACATTCTAAACATGAGTTTATGGTCTCAATCACTAGTTTCAAGTCTTCTTCAATACAGCATGATGTTCATTTAGTAAATGATGGTCCCATTTAGAGTCAAATAGACCATAAAGCAGGGTATGCTTTAGGGCGTGGCTACCTTGTGATTGACAGGTCGCTACCACGGCGTTGTCTGGTCTGGGAGTTGTCCGTGCTTTCGTCTTAGAACTTTAACCCTTTCACAGTGTGTTTTCACTTCATGAAAGTTATGTCTTATTCAGCGTTCGGTTATACTTAGCTCCACCCTCTCGAGTCACTTCTGGTTGCAAAAAAACAAGATAGCAATAAAATTCCGAACTTGAGGCTTCAAAACAGCAGTCCACAACCAATGGGTGACGTCACGGTGACTAAGTCCACTTCTTATATACAGTCTTTAAACCAGAGAGCAACAAGCTAATCTAGTTGAAACTGAGTTTCCTGTCACCCGATCATCAAAGTGACCACTAGAGCTCTATAGATTGTTTCAACTCTGCAGAAATGTCTACATTTTGGGCCCCCATGAGGACCCTTGGAGGTCCTTGGACCCCACTGTGAACACCACCTGTGTGCACAAACTGGCTCAAGCACACGCACTTCAGATAGCCACAAATGTTCCTCATTCATTTCGGTGAATTTTGATGTGAATTTACTGATAAAATCATCTCTTGTTGTCCTCAGGTGTTGATCTCTGAGGGTCTGGGGAAATTCGCCAGGGACCCCAAGTTTGTGACGGCGACCACAAACGAAATCGCAGACGCCTGCGAGCTGACCATCGACGAGATGGAGAGCGCCGCCAGTAACCTGCTGAATGGAGGGAGTGTGGGCAACGGCAACACCGGGGGGACGGGGAGCGTCAGCCCGGACCCACACGCCACCGCGCATCTCCGAGACCGCAGTATCCGCGAATACTGCGACGAGGAGCCGTACGTGGCTCTGAGATGCGAGGAGGACCTGACGGACGAGATGATATGCATCACGTCGCTATAGCAGCGGCTCACACGGGATTATTTAGGTTTTTTCAATTGAATTTCTACAACTGTTCCACCGAGAGGGGATGTCTCAGTTTCAGGAGTGTCCTGCAATAGACAGAAACTGTAAAAACACGGATGGATTAAGAGAACAAAGTGCCTTGTTTTCTCTTTCTGTGGAGCGGAGGATGAGAGAAACAAATATGGAAGAGCTGAGATAAATTAAGCAAATATTGGAAAACCAGAAGGAACCAGTCTACTCGCCAGCCTGCCCTTCATTTAGAAGGAATTCAGAATACTCCCCAGAGGGTGTTTTCCATTTCCTTTATTGTTAACAGTGGTTTGATAACCTGCCAGCTTCGCAAAGCCAGCACTCAGCTCGTGTAATTGCATCCATATTGAGTGAACTAGTGCGGGCCTGTCATTGTTCTGTGGTACTGTCCTACAATTGTGAGACTTTTTCAACAAGGCCATGAGTCACACACTGGTCACTTAATATGAGGTGCCAGTAAAACAGAAAATGTGTCACCGTTGCAAAACATATTGACGTCTGAGATGAGAGCTGGCTTTGCAAAGCTGCGTTTGTCCTGCTGCAAAAATGTCTTCGGCCATCCGATGATTCCACCCTGTATTCAGTTGGAGTTTCACGTCATGTGTATATATACAATGTGAGTGATTTTAAACCTTTTAGTGATCATGATAACAGATTATTATTTACATTACATTTTGGCCTTCGTGACTCAAATAAGATATGTGATGAAAAAACACATTTTTTGTGAATTTATTTCAGCTCATCTCAGCGCAGAGTGACGATCAGGCTCAGTACTTGACTTGAAAAGGAAAATGACATATCACTGAAAAAAAAGACTTTGTCCTCAGGCATATCCTTCTGTCTCACGTGCACGCCTGATCATCCTTTACACCCTTTTACACCAACAATATACACTACATTCACACCCGTTTTACTACTTTAAACACCCTGAAAATGAGGGGAAGATTTAGGATGATAGTGTTTCCATGGTGATCCTTAACTTTAATCAAAGCCCCTTGAAGACTGCGAGGAGAGACCATCTCATTGTTACAAACTCACTCAGAATAATATGCAAAGATAATCAGACATGCCTGAGACTATTATAAGTTATGGAAATAAGACAATTCGCCTGCGTGTTTACACTGAAAACATGACTCATGACCTACAGTGTACTTCTGTATTACACATATAATGTCGGTTATGTATCGTATAAAATGTAAGTCTGTTATGTTAAACCGCTGCATGACACGTCAATTATTTAAATTACTCATCAAGACAAGATGACTCGGAGGTGATCCATTGCTGAAGCACAACGTAATCACAACATTATAATCTGTTCTGGCATAATTCCTTTTAAAAGCGTTGCTTCCAGGCCATTTTACTTCTTGTGAAATCCACTGCTTGTTTCACGATGAGTCAGATTTGACTTTCTTAACAATCTATAAATTCAGTATATTTGGAGTGAAATGTTGCCTTTTATTTGTAGGATTTCTTTCTGTTCCAACAGCAGAGTGAGTGCACAAGATGTCCAAACCAGCTTTGAAGATAAAAACACTTAATAGAGACGCCACATTTCTCCCTTCTGCTGTTCTTCAGGTTTGCTCCGCCACTAACCGGCGTTTCTCTGTAATAATGTCATCAGGTCAACTTGGTCATGGCAATCTTGTTTTTTCCTCAATCTAAATACTGTTGTCAGGGCAACATGCTTGATCTGTGCAATCAAAGGGCTCCTTCACATATAAAACCAAAACGAGGGATCAGTCAGTGCATTTACACGCACATTAATAGTCACATTTTTATTCCAGATATGTAATTTTTTTTCCATTTTTAACTTGTTATTGAAGAGTACACTGTTTGTAGTGTACAATAATGACAAAAGGTTGATGGTTAATGCTCCTCTGGAATGCTCTATGTACTGTAAATGCACTCATTCCTTCTTCATATATAGATATATAAAAGATTTTAGTGGCCAATACAGCTGATATTATGCATTTTCTGACTGCATGTAAATTGTGTTTAACTAAGGATTGTTGACAAATATGAATTTATTATTACCTCTGTAACTATCCGGGTGTGTTGGGGAACATGCCAGGGAAACTGTGGTAAAGGCTGTATATGCACAAAATGATAAAAACAAAATTGTTTAAGTTTGTGAGGGGAACTTTCCACTCTGCAGGCTGGTTGGGTTAATTATCTCTGAGGAGAGGCAGCTGAAAAGAACATCGGAAGAGAATCACACATTTACCTCTTTAACATCTCTTCATTTTGTGTAAATACAGCCAGAGGTTCTATTTTACTGTTTTGGATTCCTCTAACAATTTTTTAAAAAACATTTTGGAGTAATTAAGAGCACATCAAAAGCCATATTACACACATGCTGTTGACATAAATGTTAAGATTTGCAGCCTATCCCTCTGAAACACATTTCTGAACAGCCAATAAAAGAAGGTAGGGCTGCGGTGTCTTGTGATGGGAGAAACATGTTAATTACTAGATCAAACACAAAAATGAAACTTGAAACATGAATTAGTCATTCAGGGGTTTTTCACACCTCTAACCACACAAATAAAATCAGAAATGATTGGCCAACACTGCATAACTCTAGTTTTACTTTGAGCCGATGCCCTGCAGCTCCCAACATGTCAGAGCTTCAACACAACAACACCAGAATAATTAATAATCCGCTGCTTATTCACAGTGCGAGTATCCAAATGCATCAACATTTAGACTTTTATTAAAAGAAGCTTAGTGACAAAAACCAACGGACAGCTTTAACAGTGCAACTGACACCTTTATTTTTTGTACTGTTCCACTGCTTTACAGATGTCTATGAGATGATAATGTATACAATCTGTACAGTGTTTGTAAAAAGTTAAATGAATATTTCTGCTTTCTACCCATTTGTTGTATGGAAATTAAAAAATATATATATAGCTCTATCTACTTTGTAGCACAAATACTATTACCTTATAGATTTTGTACCGATGGAAAACAAAAACCCCCGTTTTGTACATTTCTTGACAATGAAGCTGCTGAGGATTTTTTGTAAGGATCACTGAATAAAGTCACGAGGACAAGGTCAGGACGGTCTAGTGTTTGTTTACAATCAATACAAGGACAATTAAAAACATGCACAATATAAAGGCTCTACGAATTTTCACAATCAATTTCCCTTCATGATCCCCGTGTTATATTACTCTTTCATTAAGACACAAATGATTCAAACATTCAAGTACTATTGTACAACACTGCATATATAATGTAAACAATTATTGCCTAGAGTAGTGCAAAGCTTAGCAATTATAATTCATTCTAGCACTTGACTGCATTAGAGCTGATAATAAAAAACGTGTGAATTTAAGCAAGATTTTCAGTGAAGGCTGATTCTAAAATAACACACTAATGTGTATCCGTCCTGGCTGGACTTCACCAGTTACATACTGTATGTGTATATACAGTAAATCACATCAAAACATATTGATCTTACAGGCACAGATGGTATTATCTGATCAGTTATGAACAATCATCCTCCAAAGCTTTTTTGTAAACATCCACGATACATTCAGAAAATGTGTATTAACATAAGAGTGACATTGACGGCTTTTAAGTTTCTATACGGTTTTAGTGTATATTTCACAAAAAGAGTATTTTAAATCAAGCTCTACACAAGCTAGATACGCTGAGCTATAATTTGCATGTATTGCTATTTAGATTAAGCAGCTAGCAGACTGTCCTGAACCAAAGAGCAACAACTAAAAGCTGTGAGCTGTAATACTTAGTAATGCAACTCAGATGTGCTGTGGCTTTTGCCCACTACCTGTTCCATATTAGCTTCATCTGATTGTTAATGCTTCTGCAGATCAAATCTTTCCACTGCTGCAGAGACGCCTGCTCCTCAAATGCACGTCTCTGTTAAAGAGGACCTATTATGCTTTTGTGCTTGTTCCCTTTCTTTTAGTGAGTTATATAGTTTTTTTTGTGCATGTAAAAATATCTGTAAAGTTACAATGCCCACACATGTGCAATAGATCGCTACGCTACCACTTGTAGCACAGTTGCTGCGGTCACAACAAAATGCCGATACGCGGATGTCCGCACAGAGCCTACGCATACGCTTGTAGATGAAATTTACGTCATACGGACACTCGCAGGACGCGAAAGGTATAACTTCGACTTTACTCTCCCCCACAGAAACACTGCTCCTGAACTGCCTTAAAAGCCTTGTTTGTAATCCCGCCTTTTCTTCCGTAAGGTGGTGATGTCACCAAGTAACACATATGCATAACCGCTAGTTTAAAAATAAAGCATTTTTTGAACATTAAAGCATGTAAACATGTTCTAGCAGAAACCCAAAATACAAGTATGAACCAGAAAATGAGCACGATAGGTCCTCTTTAAATCAACAACTTAATGAACTTCAAGTCTCAACAGTGAGGGATGGCATACATAGGAATTTACAGAAGTATAGTTGTCATCCTAGCTAACTTTATTAGTCTCTACTGTGAAACACGACAAGAGGCTAAATTACTCAGTATTTTGTTAAACTGTTTTCAGGAAGAGGAATGTTTCATTGGTGATGACTGATCTGACAGACAAAACAAAAAGGTGCTGTTGAGGCTGTTTGGATAAACAGTCTGCATGAAACCCAAGTTGCTAATCAACAGACAGACAACAAGAGTGATGATCACTCATGCAACACCTTGGCTGTTGACTTAATGCAGCTGTGAATCTGATGAAAATATATAATCTCTGGCTGGTAAGAAAACACAGGGTGATGAAAAGATAGTTTTCCCGTGAACACGGCCTTTTACTCAGAACTTTGCCCATCTGTAACTGAAATGAAGTTCACTTTTTACAGTATACTCTATAAACTGTGGCTATTCTAGTGTTGTGACATTATGAGGAATTAATGGACACCCTGCAGCCAATCAGAATCGAGTATTCACTCAGACCATGAATTATCTCAGGTTATTACACGGCTTTGTTGCATACTCGACTCTGATTGGTCGATTACAGCATTCTACGGTCTGTTATTTCTTTATAGCAGATAGCAGTTGCTATACATTATATAACAGACGGTTGCTTTGGACCCAAGTAAGTAGCAGTGTAATAAGGGTGATAATGTACAGCTAGCTGGTCACTGTTGTGAAATAAACCAGGGTTTATTTTACAATGACCGGCTCACTGTAAATTATCCCTTATATAATAGAGCGTGGTTGAAATGTTATCTAAGCAATGTTTGTTTGTTTTAATGGAAATGTCGGTTAAGGCATTGATTATGCCAGAGAAGTTAGATTTTTATAAGGCTTACAATTCACTGTGGTCTTGTGTAAGCGAGGCCTTAGTAAGACAAATAAACCTCATACCCCCCCACCCACCCACACACACACACACACACACTGCATTGTTCATATTTAAGGAATTTTCCATTGCGTTTGCATCTTTCCCGGCAACCACATCCTACCATCATGGAACGCCAGTTTCCCGTATAAATGTCTAAATCTATAAAAACTGTTCATCACAGTAGCTTTGAGGTTGCCAAATATGCAACTCAGAATGGAAAATAAGACCAAAATCATCATTGAAAAAATAAGAAAGCGACAGAGCCAATGTTTCTCTATCAGAGGACAGTCGGAACACCAAGTACAATACTGAAAAACTGAATTTCACATGTAAACTGCTAAAATCATTTGACACCGTTATGGCCTTGAATTTAGATAGCATAAATTATCCTTCATAATTATTGTTAAGCTGTAACTACACACCTAACACTGATATGTCACCTTGTGTTAACAAGACAACACACACATTATTTAGGTACAGTGGCAAAATAATCAGCTCCTGATCAAACGCACAATAAGCTGTTGTTGCCTGATAATGGATTGTGTTGTGGACTGTTTACCCTTTTACTCAATCTCTCTGTTCATCTCTGCGTGTCGAGTGTCGAGTGTCGGCGGTCGGTACACGGGAACCCCCGGGTCGACGAGAGGAGGGCGACTTCTGATGATGTCAGCAGCCTTCTCCGCAATCATGATGGTCGGAGCGTTGAGGTTGCCGCTGACGACGCTGGGCATGATGGAGGCGTCGACAACGCGCAGCCCCTCCAGCCCCAGGACGCGCGTGTTCGAGTCGACGACCGCCATCGGGTCGGATGGCGAGCCCATCTTGCAGGTGCAGGACGGGTGGTATGCGCTGTCGGCTTTACGCCGGACAAAAGCGTCGATGTCGGCGTCGGATTGGACCTGAGGACCGGGCTGGACTTCGGGACCACGGAACGGGTCGAAGGCCTTCTGGGTAAAAATCTCTCTGGAGAGTTTGACGCACTCCCTGAACTCCCACACATCAACATCTGAGAGGAGAGAGGAGACGAAAACTGGCTTTACTATCAGCAGTATGCCACTCAACCCAACTCCACGCTCCTACTCAAAAGCATTTACACATTGCTGAGTCACACTTGACGCTAATAGAAACTGTAACATTAAATAAATATTCATTGAGTACAAATCTTTCATAAGACAACGATCCTTCCAAAATGAAAGCTCAGCCTTCAGAAGGAAGCGGTCTCAAGGGTCTAGGCAGGTCTCATAGAACGTATGCTCTGTTGGGAAATAGTCTGAAGTTCTGAAAACCGTTGATGAATTTGGTAGTTGACAGTTCAGTGACTGAATCTTACCGGTGGAGAGATAGTTGGGCTGGAGAATCGGGTGATCCAAAGGGTTGGCGCTCTTCAGCTTCATCCAGCCGATACTGGTGCTTCTCATTGGTCCGACATGAACCTTCAACACAAACAGAAACGCTCATCTCTGCGGTGTGTTTGGTATTCACTAGGGCTGTCAAATTTAACGCACTAATAACGCGTTAACGCAAATTCACTTTAGAGTGAAGATACTGGCATTATATGAAACTAGAAAAACACTAATGAATCCATTGGTGCCAACCATGTCATACTAGCTTGTCAGGAAGGAGGTTAAATAACGCTCCAAACTTACATTTTGGTGAGGAAAAACTGTCATGGCCATTTTACAAAGGGGTCTCTTGACCTCTGACCTCAAGATATGTGAATGAAAATGGGTTCTATGGGTACCCACGAGTCTCCCCTTTACAGACATGCCCACTTTATAATAATCACATGCAGTTTGGGGGCAAGTCATAGTCAAGTCAGCACACTGACACACTGACAGCTGTTGTTGCCTGTTGGGCTGCAGTTTTCCATGTTATGATTTGACATAATCATAACAGGAAAAAGATAGTATTCCTGGAAAACCCCAGAACACTTTCAAAGCAACTTGTTAATGTGTGTCACACAGGAGTCATTTCCTTGTGCCATAATTGCATTTGACATTCATAGTTCCTGCACAGACTATGCAAACCCGGCCATTCTTTAAATGCAAATAACCCAAAGCCTTTTGTAGCACTTCATTAGAAGCCATATTTCAGGTTGTACATATCTCTTGAACTTGTTCCTGCACATGTACTTCTCCAGAAAAGAGGCTGTAAATAGTGTCACCACAACACCTCTCAGGAAATTTCTCCTGTAGGTTCATTAAATAGCTGAGGTTTTCCGTGGAATGGCACGTGTGACTCTTTAAACACTCCTTTATGTCTTGTACATTACCTGAGGCACTTATCTAATCAGTCTGACTGTCAGACTGTGTGTCCAGGAGTGTCTACAACACTCACTGTTGACAGATAACCGCCAAAACACACTCACACAGACACACAAATCCCTGTATAATACAAATACACCATAATCGTACATCCTGATAGCTGCCAAACACACATACTCGTGTGAAGTCAATCTCAAACAACTTGTGTAATTAAACCTCAATCACATCCTCCACTTGCACAAAAAAACAGTCACCATTTCCTGAACACACACCTGATACGCCTCGATCTTGGAGGCGACTCGTCCGTGGTCGATGACCTGCGAGGGCAGGAAGTGAAACTGGATGTCGGGGTGTGCGACGTGTGGCCGACTGCGGATGAATCCTCCGCTCTCCAAGTGGGCTGTCGCTCCATAACCTAGGTGACAGTCATCATGGTGAGACGGTGGGACACGGTGTCATCAGACAGGCAGCGTATGAAGTATGACAGATACTTCATACGAACTCTCTGAGTGTTAATGGTGTAAGATCCGGACAGAATTTTAGTTTAAAACGTAATCAACAGAATGTGACGAGGTTACAGTGTTGACGTTATGTCAAAGACGTCTATGTATTCTGTTGCCGAGATATCCACTGAAATGAGCATGCTAACCAGCTAGCCCCGGCTCGTCCTGTCTTGTAATGCCACTTGTACCTCGAGTCACTGTAGCATCCAGACTGCTCTCAGTCAAACATGAGAGGATGAAGAGGAAGAGCTGCCCCGAGGGCTTGTCAATCACATTGAAGGTACACGGTCCGTGTACAATTTGAGATTTTGTTTACTGGGTCATCCAAAGTGGCAGAAATGAGAAACATTACCGCCACCAGGAGATCACTTCGAGCCTTCAGTTAATGGTTAGCTGCAGCAACTAGCATTGATAATATCTGGTATGATTATACTTGGTTTTAGTATTTTAAACTAGTCTTTTATTACCTTTTAAGAATTTAAAGAACTAGTCTCACGCTCAACATGTGAATATAAGCACGTTCATACATGCGTGTATGTACATTGTGATTTTGGTATGTTGTGTGACGCAGTGGCATGGAGCCCAAGACAAATTTCCCTGCAGGACAACAAAGTGTATCTTATCTTATCTTATTCAGATCGCAAACCCCAGCACCGGGAGTCACAACGGACTGGGTCTAACACGTGTACAGGCTGCAACAGAACGTTTACTGATCCGGCGGGGATTCTGAGCAGTCCCCTGGGATCAGATCCCCGGTGCTGAGGTTTGCACTGACTGAATTTGTGTTACCACAGCTCCGCTCACTGAATGTCCGTCTCCCGGAGCTGCCCTCCACCCCCCCACCCCCCACGTCTCCTCCCACTGAAGTAGTCTTCTGGCGGCCAGGAGGACAAAACCAAAATACGAGTCATTGTCTCACTTTGGATTTAATCCGAACAAACTATCAAAACGTGCAGGGCCCGTACAGCCCCCGGTTAGCGGCACAGTAAACAAAATAGTATTTCTTTGGAGCATGAGGCTACACCTTACACATTGCACCTTTAACGCTTGTACTGGCACACTGTGTTGAGATATTTCAATCTCTGTTTTGTTTTGTCTGTTGGTGTCTCTGATGAGTTGCCGGATGTGTAATAAATACATCACATCATTTGTTATTGTGTCAACGTTTGCCCGGACTTGACTTGAGACTGTTTGATCACCATTGTGAGGTCACCGCACCCAGTTTGGCAGCATTTCCTGCCATATTCACGTGTATCTAGCTCACTCACCAACCCACAATTTGTATTCTGTGCCAGTAAACGTCACATTCCATCACATGATTTGTGAGTACTGACTAAGAAAGATCTTTAAAAGATCCCTCTCCACCCCGTATCATGACGGTGTATTACAACATGCCTGTCACACACACACACACACACACACACACACACACACACACACACACAAACATAACACAAAACATCTGAGTTACATTTAACATGCATAACATAACATAACATAACATTAATTATCTAATTAGACTGTGGAAAACCATGCTGTGAATATTTGCATGTTAATGAGGAAAAATAGTTTTCTTCAAACTCCATTAACACTATGTTTTAATATATTAACCCATACCTATCCATATGATATTTCCTGTATCAATACTAGGAATTGAAGTTCAGTGATATAAATCCACAGAAATTCACTATTTTTGTAGAACATTTGGGGGAGAATGTGTGTGTTCCCATATGCATGTGTGTGTGTGCCTTTGGTTACCAGTGAACATGGTGAGCCACTCCAGGCCTATCTTGACCATGTGGAAAGGTTTCTGGGCCTTGTACAGGGTGATGGGCTGAGTGCACTGCTGCTGGATGTACAGCTCCAAATGATCCTGCAAGTTACTGCCAACACCTGAGAAACAACAGAGACAATGAATACCAGTTATTATAACACAACCCAGTCTCACTCCCAACGCTCCCACAAAGTATGTGACGAACAGGGCTTCAACTAACGCCAATGTAAACCCACCCGTGGCAAGTGATGTAATATTCATAGCGTGCAAGTCTGTTCAGGCTTGGCAGGAGGAGTGAGTGAGTCCCGTGAGTCCATAGTATCGTCAGTCCCGTGAGTCGTTTAGTATCGTCAGTCCCGTGAGTCGTTTAGTATCATCAGTCCCGTGAGTCCATAGTATCGTCAGTCCCGTGAGTGGTTTAGTATCGTCAGTCCCGTGAGTCGTTTAGTATCATCAGTCCCGTGAGTCACTGGTCAGTGAAGTAAACGTCAACCACGACCGTTTCCTAACCTAAACTAAGTGGTTGTGTTGCCTAAACCTAAGTTTCTGTGAAAACAAAAGTTTATTTTTAAAGGACACCATGTATATAACAAGCGTATATTGACACGCCGTCCCTGGTCCGTCGAAAAGTAACGCAAGAGGGGTACCCCGTGCGTCGGTCTCCGATGCCGAGGGGGCCTGAACAATCGGCGGTATTTGATGAACTGCGAGTGAGAGTGTGTTGTATAACACAATGACCTCAAGGCCTGTTTGTAAGCAAATGAGGCTTTTTAAATACTTACATGGTTGGAAAAAAAAATCATCTCTAAGTGCACAAAATGTACCTGGTAAATGCTGAACAACAGGGATGCCGAGTTGTTTCAGGTCATCAGCGTTTCCCACCCCAGACAGCATGAGAAGCTGAGGGGAGTTGATGGCTCCTCCGCTTAATATCACCTCTTTATCTGCAAACGCCTGAAGAGAGACCAGAGAAGCTAATGAGTGAATCACTAAACAAGAGTCTACATCCATGCTAGATATAAATGCTAAAGTCAGCATGCTAACATGCTCACAATGACAATTATAACATGGAAATATCAACGTCATGGTGGTGCAAGAGGAAGATTTAGGGGGTCAAGTCATTAGAATATCGTCTGGGAACCACGAAGTTCTGAATAACGAATGTGGATTTTTACCGTGCAAATTTTGACCTGCTAGCAGCGCTGGATGAAAATGTTCATCCACTGTGCAACATCGACATACAGTATGTGCCAAATTTCATGACAATCCATTCGAAAACTAAAATATCAACATCATGGTGCTCGAGGAAAAGTCAAGAGGATTCATCCTCTGTACAAAACTTTGAGCCAATCCATCCAATAATTCTTGAAATCTTTCAGTCTAAACCAAAATGATGGACCAACAGACCAACATTGCATCCTTAAGTACAATAAGAGTAGTAGTTGAAAAGTTAATTAAATGGATTAAATTTATTCATTTATTTATTACAATCAATTGATTGTTTACACATTTAAAAATCAATATGATAAAAGAAAATGTGATAAAACTATCAAAACTGAGCAGTTCATACTTTTTCAGAATTTCAGATTTCTGTATTAATTTGACCGTTCACAACCTATTTTTTTCTTTTTCCCATCTTTTAAAATGATTGAACTTCTATCCATCTTACCCTTTTCTTTTGTCCTTTCTGTGTGTATTCCACGCCAACTGCACGGTTGCCATCAAACAGGATCTTGGTGGTCAGGCAGCGCACCTCCGTCTTCAGGTTGGGTCGACCCAGGACAGGCCTCAGGTAGGCACTGGCTGTGCTCCACCTCTTTCCTGGACACATTTGGGCAGTGAGATGTACGCAATATGAAAGGGTTGGTGCGTAAGAGATGTATAAATACTGCATTGCAGTTACAAGCGTTTTCAGTGGTTACTGTTTATAGTAGTTTGATTTTCCTTTAACCTTTATAGATGGTCATGTCCATCCAGCCCAAGCCTTCTTGTTGGTGTCCGTTCATGTCATCAGTGAAGGGGTACCCTGCCTGCTGCCCCGCCTCAATAAAAGCTTTGTGAAGGGGATGGTTGGTCTTCCCTCTGGACACGTGAAGAGGTCCGCTGCCTCCCCGGTACCTACAGAAACACACATTTAATGTGTCACAGAAGATGAGAGCAGTTTACACCACATTAGAGATGTGCGGATCGGCTCTAATGTCTTCCGAATCCGCGTGCCAGCATAAATCATCCACCCGCCACCCACCTAAATCAATTATTTTCTCTGATTTAGAGACCCGCATGCGCATGGACATTTCACTCCCCCTCTACCAGTCCCTGTAGGCTATGTTGCTAAAAACTGTAGTTATAAACTTGAAAGAGGAAACCGAAATATACTTTTAGCTTCTGAAATAATCGCTGAAGTTATGCTGCTGTTCCTCGTGGATAAAAATGCGCACGACGTCTCTCTTGATGGGGACGAACAGTGGACAGCAGCTCTGCAATGTCCTCATTAATGGTGTATTATTTTACACACCAATCAGGTATTAATCAGAATGTTAATTTTTATTAATTCATTTGATTTTAATTAATTCATTTGTATGATATAACTGCAATTCGCACATCACCACACCGCTTACCAAACACCCTTCTCACTCTGTTTCAGTTGTGAGTGGTGATGGTAGACGAGAGGTTGGGAAAGGCCACGTGTTTGCAGTGGGGGTAGGGGAATTTTGTTACAGTTTGTCAGTTCTTGAAAACTCTTTCATGTATTTCTCCATGTCCCCACTTTTTGAATTCAGTGGTTTTCTTTGTCCGCGATTCAGTTAGTGAGAACCAGTGTTTAGTGTTGTATGATGTAACTGTGTCTGTCTATTCATCCACGGTTTTACAAGACTCACTAAAAGGGCTCCAAAAGGTGCAGAGGAAGCCTGTTTCAATTGCATCATTTTAACAATTTTAACAGTCATGGTTTGGGGTTTGTCAATCATTGCATCATCAGATCTTCCAAGGGGTGCCGGATTTTTTCAGAATGAGTTTTTAAGTGGGAGGATATCTAGTTTTGGATGACGTACTACTGCGTTTCCCTGTGATGAGTGGACCTCGAACCCTCTAGGGGGGTGTTCTCATTGGAGACTTCACCAAGGCTAAAGTAACCTCATGCCAGATGGATAAAGCCCTTACATTTACAATTTATTGTGGCTGTCAAAGTTAACGCAATAATAACGCGTTAACGCAAATTTGTTTTAACGCCACTAATTTGTTTAACGCATTAACGCAAGTTGTGAGTTTTAAGTTGTAGCGGGCTCAGTTTTAAAGCTAAAGTGAGGATACTGGTTTAGGAGGATACTTGATACAGATGTTGGCGAGGAAAAACTGGCATGGCCATTTTCAAAGGAGCCCTTTGACCTCTGACCTCAAGATATGTGAATGAAAATGGGTTCTGTGGGTACCCACGAGTCTCCCCTTCACAGACATGCCTTCATGACTTCATGATAATCACATGCAGTTTTGGGGCAAGTCACAGTCAAGTCAGCACACTGGCACAGTGACAGCTGTTGTTGCCTGTCGGGCATATGTTGTATGCTAAATGCAGTACCTGTGAGGGTTTCTGGACAATATTTGTAATTGTTTTGTGTTGTTAATTGATTTCCAATGATAAATATATACGTACATTTTCATAAAGCAGCATATTTGCCCACTCCCATGTTGATAAGAGTACTAAATACTTGACAGATCTCCCTTTAAGGTACATTTTGAACAAAACATTTGATTAATTTACAATTAATCACAATTAACTATGGACAATCATGCGATGAACATCGATTGACAGCCCTACTATTTTTTAAATAAAAAATGTGAAGTGTTTTGCACCTCCACAACTCCTGAATACCGACAACAATCAGGCTTGACCTCATGTTGAGTGTGTGTTTGTCTTGCTGCTAAGTATTAACACAAACAAATGGACATGATTCAGTGACTCAGTACTCAGTGGAAGCATTATGTCTATCTAACTCTGCAGGATAAGCTTCCGGTGGTTGCATGTCATGATAATTCCAGCTGCTAAATTACACTACATAAATCTAATTTCTGTTTCTATTTCCGTCCGTCTTTCTCTATAACAGAGGACACATGCATCACTTCCGCCTGTCATATCTACTTCCAATAATGTCATTTGTTTCCAGACCGCACAAGTCTTTATCATTCTATTTTTAACAAGCATGTTATTATCTGAGCTGCCATCTATTTTCCCCATTTGCATGTGCTGAAATTAGATTGGTGACTCACTGCATTTAACCTTTGATGTTCCGTTGGCCAGGTTCTGTGTGATAAGATCTTCACTGTGCCACTGCACATTTACCTCACATGACACGCACTCAGGATGCATTTTGAAGCCTGGGGGAACTGAAGCACTAGCAGTGCCAGAGTTAGGGTTTTCTTCAAATTCAGTCCATGCATATTAAAATGATTTGAACACAAGTCAAAAGGTACCCCAGGAGCCTTCAGATAAAAAAAAATAAAATCACAGATATTCTTGTTGGGTACCTGTTTTCTCCCAGCTCATGACACTGAGCTTTCCTAAAGTAAGGCAGACAGTGTTCGTAATCCCAGCCCTCGGCCCCCTCCCTCTGCCAGCGGTTGTAGTCTTCAGCGTGTCCGCGGATGTACACCATGGCGTTGAGTGAAGAGGACCCGCCCCAGACACGGCCCCTCGGCCAGTACATAACCCGGTTGTCCATGTGGGCCTGAGGTAAAGTGTGGTAGTACCAGTTATACCTGAGGGAAATGAAAAGAAACACAGCATGGCATCAAAAAGGAACCAATATCTGTGTGCTTACCGGTTCTGGACAACAACAGTTTAATATGTTATTATATTGAGACTGATATCAAAATGCTGGACTAATAAGTTGCACCTATGTGATACATGGATGATTCATTTGTTAAATTTTGTTTTTTGTTTAATTTATTGTGGTTTTCGTAGATATTTAGCATTTCTAGAAACTTCAGTAATAATAATTTTTCTTCTGTAATGACAGAGCGTGTTTCCCTCTTTCATGTTTGCAAAAAGTGTAAGTTGATTAAACTGCATTATAGCATTTGAGGACTGACCTGTTGATAAAAAAAATTCACATCAAGTCAAAATATTTGCACAAATGTCTACATTTGTGTTTGTACACAATGTGGAATAATGGAAAATAAAATAGGGTTTATACATCAGGACCAAAACATTTAGTGTAAAATTATTTAATTGAACTATTGTACTTGTCATCGCAGAGGTTGTAGGTCAGCGCTGCTGGCATGTGGATCTTCCATGACAGTCGTGAGTTGCCAAGCAACATGTCTTTAGGCCCAGCCTCCAGCTGCAGCACAGACTCATGGGCATCCTCACTGAGACGGTTGGCAAGAACGCAGCCCGCCGACCCTGCCCCGACAACGATATAACTGTAGGACGGTGTTTTCTGATTGGCTGTAGGTGATGGTGAAGCGCTCCATTGAGCAGCTGTGGCACTAAAGCATCTGTACTGGTTGGAGGAAGAGCGGGAAAAGGACTGGCCCATGTTTCTGTCCTTCGGGACAGATTGTGACAAACAGGACAACAGGCACCTGCCGTCCCTCATAAGTCTCCCTCGAGTCGCTGTCACAACTCGCCGGGCTCCAGTTTGGCCTGACGTGGCCAAAGACAACATCCTGGTTCTGGGAGGGTTTTCTTCATTCACTGTAAATCACAAAAACACACATTACAGGCTGCACTTGAGGGGACACGCTGGAACTGGAACTAAAACTAGTAGGGATTCAACCAGGCTTGGAAATTAGCACCAGCCACCAGCCAATAGCTGGTAAAATATGCCAGTGGCTGCAAGATATCCTTGACTCACCAGCCAAATAAAACAATGCTAATCTATTGAGTGGCTGGTCAAATTTTGAATCCACCAGCCACAGTGGCAGGTAGACAAAAAAGTTAATTTCCAACACTTGCTGCGACCAACGATTATTTTGAAAGTCAATTAATCTGTTGATTATGTTCTTTATTAATCAATTAGTTGTTTGGTGAAAAATGTCAATCAGTGTTTCCAAAAGCCCAAGAAGACGTCCTCAAATGTCTTGTTTTGTCTACAACTCAAAGATATTCAGTTTACTGTCATAGAGGCGTAAAGAAACCAGGAAATATTCACATTTAAGAAGCTGGAAGCTGGACTTTTTTTCTTTAAAAAATTACTAAAACTGATTAATCGATTATCAAAATAGTTGCCGATTAATTCAATAGTTGACAACTAATCGTTGCAGCTCTACAAACTAGTAGTGTAGTATGTTGAATGAAATTTACATGTCCAAAAGTAGCACTCATTTGTGTACTGTCCTGCTAAGTATGCAAATTGTGGCTTGCAGAGAAGCTTTTGGTTGACATTTATTTATTAGGCTGCCTAGGCTCATTCACTGCTGTTGAGCAGAGAGGTTTATGTTTCTTTCTCCCCTAAATTCTGATTGATCACGTACCAAATGCTTTCATTTTTATGTGGGAAAATAGTCTTATGTGTCTCAACCAGTAGGAATCAGCTACAGTCTCACTGTGGTTTTAGCCTGACATGACCCAAGATCATAGTCAGGTTAAAAGGAAATGTGATAATTGTGTGCAGAGGAGCAACAGGGAAGTTGTTGTGTAAATGATTTACAGAACAAAGGCTGCAATAAACTGTGTGGTCTTGTAAATATTTTATTTATGGATCATATCAGTCCAGTTCTGAAGTCTCTACACTGGCTCCCTGTCTCTCAGAGAATTGATTCCAAAATACTCCTGCTGGTTTACAAAGCACTAAATGGTTTAGGGCCAAAATACATTTCTGAACTTCTGCTGTGTTATGAACCATCCAGACCTCTCAGGTTCATCTGGATCAGGTCTGCTTAGTGTCCCCAGAGTCAAAACTAAACATGCAGAAGCAGCGTTCAGTTTTTTCTTTTAGCTTGTTTTTATTTTCTAATATTTAATGTTTTTATAACTGTTTTAATTATGTCTTAATTTTCTTTTGCACTTCGTCGCAATGTTCTTGAATGTTTATGTAAAGCACTTTGAATTGCCCTGTTGCTGAAATGTGCCTACAAATAAAGATGCTTTGCCTTATTATGGGGTTTCTTCCGCAGTGCGTTTTACTTCATATAGAAAGTGTAGTGTTCTAGAATATGATGATGACTGAATTGTACTCTGATTTTTTTTAAAAATTGATTATATGTATATGTGTTTTTGTATGTGTATATACTGTGTGTGCATGTATGTATGAATATATGTATACAGTATATATATGTAAATATAAATAGTTTTTATTTTATTTTATTGTTTTACATTTTTTTTTTTTTTTTTTACTTGAGTATATTCTTTTTACTTATTTATCTATTTTTTTGTATATAATATGTTTTTCCTGTATCTATACTGGCTTATTTTATATTAATATTAGGTTTGTTAAGTTTCTTTGGATACCGAAAATGTTATTATTGGGGACGTTTGTGAATGTTTGTTCTGTTGTTTCAAAATATACAAAAAAAACACAAATGAATATAATATTGAAAAGAAAAAAAAATTTAAAATAACATATTTCTGGTATTTTTTTTTGCAGAAAGTGGAGTGCCATAAATTTGATGGTAAATTATTTATTATTCGGTCTCTGACCTCTAATGTCAATAATATCATGTTGGTTTTTAAGCCACTATGGGGTTTGATCCAAAACAGTGTTTGTTGGCCAATGCAGAGATCTCAGAGTCTCTTATCAGCTTATTTTGTACTGTTTGATTTATTTTTATTCTCCAAAGCTTTCAGCTTGGTCTTTTGCAAGATAATTTAACATTTTGCCCAGATCATGAAGCAAGAAGTGGTTTTGAAGAAATTTTGTTAAGTTTCTTTGTACCGACAATGTTATTATTGGGGACGTTTGTGAATGTTTGTTCTGTTGTTTCAAAATGAACAAAAAAAACAATAAATATAATATTTGAAAAAAAAATTAAAAATAACCTATTTCTGGTATTGTTTGATTTATTTTTATTCTCCAAAGCTTTGTCTTTTGCATGAAAATTGAACATTTAGCCCAGAACATGAAGCAAGATGACATAAATGGAAACACCTCTAAATATAATCCACCAGATTAAGAAATAAAGACTAATAAATATAAAGAGAGTTGATAAGAAATTAAATGAAATTTATATTGTATATGCAGGCCAGGGGGTAAACAACAACAAGTTTATTTAAAATGTGTGACTTTAATTTAATAAAATCAGCAGGTGTCCACCTACAGACTCTTGAATGTCAATAAACTGTTTTTAGTGTAGTGTTCTCATTGAAGACAGGAGAGGAGAGGAGAGGACAGGAGAGGACAGGAGAGGACAGGAGAGGACAGGACAGGAGAGGAGAGGACAGGACAGGAGAGGAAAGGACAGGACAGGAGAGGACAGGACAGGAGAGGAGAGGACAGGACAGGACAGGAGAGGAGAGGAAAGGACAGGAGAGGACAGGAAAGGACAGGACAGGAGAGGACAGGACAGGAGAGGAGAGGACAGGAGAGGAAAGGACAGGACAGGAGAGGACAGGACAGGACAGGAGAGGAGAGGAGAGGACAGGAGAGGAAAGGACAGGACAGGACAGGACAGGAGAGGAAAGGAAAGGACAGGACAGGAGAGAACAGGACAGGAGAGGAGAGGACAGGACAGGACAGGAGAGGAGAGGACAGGACAGGAGAGGAAAGGACAGGACAGGAGAGGAGAGGACAGGACAGGAGAGGAGAGGACAGGACAGGAGAGGAAAGGACAGGATAGGAGAGGAGAGGACAGGACAGGAGAGGAGAGGAAAGGACAGGACAGGAGAGGAGAGGACAGGAGAGGAAAGGACAGGACAGGAGAGGAGAGGACAGGACAGGAGAGGAAAGGACAGGACAGGAGAGGAAAGGACAGGACAGGAGAGGAAAGGACAGGAGAGGAAAGGACAGGACAGGAGAGGAGAGGACAGGAGACGGATATCTAGGTCAGGACTGCCATGGCAATAAAACACCCACTCACCAGCAGTTTTAGTGACAGGCTGAAGTCAGTAAACAGCCTGAAATGTCGGTAATAACTACTAAAAAAACCGAGACAAGTGGGAAACAGGAAGACGTCTCCATGTTTAACTTGTGTTTCAAGTCAAACGTTAGTCTGAAAGGACAATGTCGCAACCGTTAGTTTATCATTAACTGTCTGTCTGCTGCAGGAGGACCTATAGCTATTTTTAGGACTCATAAAACATGTTTGAAATGCTCCAAACAGTCTAAAAGTAGTGTAAAGTGTATTTAAAGTCTGTGTAGAGGAGTTAGGCTGACGTTGACAGCGTCGTTGAGACTTCTGTCGCGGACTAAACGGTTACTTTTCGGAACTTAACGGTTCTAACGGTTGTAACGGTTTGTTTACTGTTTATGTCGTCTACAGTTCACAGCAGGAGCATAAATCACTGAATAAGTAACGATAACTTTATAAAATTACGTTTAATTTAAACCCGAGGTGGTTTAATGCCTGAAAAGTGAATTAAGTGGTAGAAAAATAGACCTTACCTTTCTTTTTTTTAAAACTGGAGAGCCAGCTAAACCCAAAGCCCAGAAATATGTTCGTGTGTCAACAAGGTAACCCCCAAGTTGCGAAAACGTGTGAAACTCTCGCGAGGCTGACTGTGGGACTAATAAAGGAATATTTTATTTTATCTTAATCTTAATCTGGTGGACTATATTTAGAGGTATTTCCAATTATTTCATCTTGCTTCATGGTCTGGGGTAAATGTTCAATTTCCATGCAAAAGACAAAGCTGAAAGCTTTGGAGAATAAAAATAAATCAAACAGTACAAAATAAGCTTTGATCTCTGCATTGGCCAACAAACGCTGTTTTGGATCAAACCCCATAGTGGTTTAAAAACCAACATGATATTATTGACATTAGAGGTCAGAGACCGAATGATAAATAACTTACCATCAAATTTAAGGCACTCAGTTTGCAATTTTTCAATATTATATTTATTGTTTTTTTTGTTCATTTTGAAACAACAAGTAAAAAAAATAATAATAATAATTTAAAACAATAAAATTAAATTAAGGCACTCCACTTTCTGCAAAGAAATACCAGAAATAGGTAATTGTTTTTAAGCCTTACCGACATCTCGCGAGAGTTTGGCAGCTTGGAAGTTACCGTCCAAAAAAAAAGGTCAACGGCTGTGGGCGGAGCTTAGTGGGTTAAATTAACGGGACGCATCGTGTCACAGTTCAGTCAGTCAGATGCTGTGGATGGGACGCATCCCTTATTTTTATATCTATTTTTTCTAGTTCTACTTTTTATTCTTTGTAGGTCCTACCAGGTGTTGATGATGTGGGGAGCCACTCTGATTATTTTCTCCTTTGTCGTGGTCCAGGTGACATCACATGAAATTGTAAGTTATCCACTTTTGGTGGGCTGTTAAATGACAATAATACATTTTTTTTTTATTATTATTAAATTAAAAATAGTTTTTAATTTTATTTTTTACTTGTGTATATTCTTTTTACTTATTTATCTATTGTTTGTATATAATATGTTTTCCCTGTATCTACACTGGCTTATTTTATATTAATATTAGGTTTGTTAAGTTTCTTTGTATACTGAGAATGTTATTATTGGGGACGTTTGTAAATGTTTGTTCTGTTGTTTCAAAATGAACAAAAAAAAACCAATAAATATAATATTGAAAGAAAAGAAAAAAGAAAAACAACATATTTATGGTATTTCTTTGCAGAAAGTGGAGTGCCATAAATTTCCTGGTAAGTTATTTATTATTCGGTCTCTGACCTCTAATGTCAATAATATCATGTTGGTTTTTAAGCCATTCTGGGGTTTGATCCAAAACAGTGTTTGTTGGCCAATGCAGAGATCAAAGCTTATTTTGTACTGTTTGATTTATTTTATTTTTATTTCAGCTTTGTGTTTTGCATGAAAATGTAACATTTAGCCCAGACCATGAAGCAAGATGACATAAATCCACCAGATTAAGAGATAAAGACTAATAAATATAAAGAGAGTTGATATGAAAAGAAATGAAATTACCAGTTTTTATATTTTATATGCAGGCCAGGGGGTAAACAACAAGTTTATTTAAAATGTGTGACTTTAATTTAATAAAATCCACGTAGGTGTTCCACCTCCAGACTCTTGTGAATGTGTTTTTTACATTGAGCATGACAGAACTGTAACAGAAAGTGCAATACACTTCGACAGCTGAGTTATCAGACAACATCTGGTGAGATCTTAGAGAATAATAATAATAATAAACACAATATAAAGTGTGTAACTGTTTCTTGCTCCAGGTCTCCCTAATGAGTTCAGTGATCCCATTCCGTCTATGCTGGCGGACCTGAGAGTGAAGCTGGTGACCGTGGAAGGAAAGGAAAAGATGAACATTAGCTGGGCAATCAACATTGATAGTAAGAAACAACACTTTTGACTTTTTCCCTACATACAAACTTATAAAACCACTTGATGTTGTTGACTTTAAGACAGTTTTACCAATACAGTTTACCTAACACTTGGGACGGTTCTCTGACATGGCATCTTCGGAATTGTTTATTAGATATATCTTTTAGATACGAGAAAGCTTACTGATTATGATTGATTATCTGTTAAAACAATGAAAGTTGTTACATAGTGTTTATTAAATAACAGGAAATTTCCCAGAAATCATTTTATTTACTTGACAAACAGGACTTTAGTCTGCTTGAGGTGACACTGCACTTTAGGCAGAAGGTGAAAACATTTATATTGAAATATTTGAGCTGGTGCACATTCAAAATATAAAATACAGGAACCGTAATAGTACTTTTGAGGCATAATTTTTTATTTAAAACCATTGTGTAAAATGTAAAATGTCTGTAGGGGCTTTAATGCAGAGGTGAAAATCTCCAAAATAAATTATTAAAATATAGAAAATCATTAGAAATGTCCACCATAATTAGAGATATAAGATACATGAAGCACTGAATCTAATTTGTACCGGGCTCAGTTTTAAAGCTAGTGAAGATACTGGTATCATATGAAACTACAAAACCCTAATGAATCCATCTGTACCAACCATGTCATACTAGCTTGTCGGGAAGGAGGTTAAATAACGCTAAACAATTACGCCAAATTTTGGCGAGGAAAAACTGTCATGGCCATTTTCAAAGGGGTCCCTTGACCTCTGACTTCCAGATATGTGAATGTAAATGGGTTCTATGGGTACCCACGAGTCTCCCCTTTACAGACATGCCCACTTTATGATAATCACATGCAGTTTGGGGCAAGTCATAGTCAAGTCAGCACACTGACACACTGACAGCTGTTGTTGCCTGTTGGGCTTCAGTTCGCCATGTTATGATTTGAGCATATTTTTTATGCTAAATGCAGTACCTGTGAGGGTTTCTGGACAATATTTGTCATCGTTTTGTGTTGTTAATTGATTTCCAACAATAAATATATACATACATTTGCATAAAGCAGCATATTTGCCCACTCCCATGTTGATAAGAGTATTAAATACTTGACAAATCTCCCTTTAAGGTACATTAATTGATTGACAGCCCTATTAGTTATACAAACTTTTATCTTCAGTTAGGCAGGATGTCTGACATTTTCTGTCTCTTTGCAGGTAGTAATACATTTCTGACAGGCACTCGGATTTGTATTCAGGGGGAATCAACGTATCACTGTAGATACAACCCCGTTTTGGCCGAGGCAAACCACAATGGATCAGAGCAGGTATCATGGATGTAATCTTGACTAATACATTTCTGTGTGTTTAATCAGCGACTGTCTGCACAACATGAGTTTGAAATGATAGACCTGCCAGAGGGACTGTGGGGTTGAAAAGATTAAATTCAATGCAATGACTGTCTTCTTTTCAAATCTAGATATGGTTTCATCATTTAGTGAAAGCGACCTCTGGCTTCAACAAAATCTCAGCTGCCAACCTCCCATTCGCTTTGAACAACCATAACATATACAAGACTGTCAGACTTGAGATACGTCAACAAAAAACGCGTAAGCTCATTTTTGTTTATTCTCCACTTTTTTTTCATACTCTATTAAAATTTTAATTTGAGTATTGTTTGTTATCCACACAGTACAAGTCTCTTTTTTACAAAACATGTGGTGGTACAAGATATGTAGAGATATAAATGTTTTTTTGTAATCTTAGTTATGGCTGGTATGTTGTTTCCATACAGGCAGCATGATGTGAAAAGTATTAAATATTAAACCTCTGTTTTCTTCAGGTGTTACACCAAAGCCTACTACAGTTCCTATAGGGGAGCAGACGACCCCGTCTTTAAGTATGGCTCTACAATTACTTAAAGCATTGTCAGTACGATCTCAATATAATTACATCAAGTGAAATGAGGTATTGTTTTTTTGTGTCTATGTGTTTGTTTGAGAAGAAAAAGCAGTCCCCAACTACACCATAGCCATGGCCATTTTCGGAGGAATGGCCGGTTTGATGATCCTGAGTTCCTGCTACATAATCTGTAAATACAACACTTTTTAAACGTACATTTAGTTGAAAGAGGATCTATAGGCAGCAAAACTGCAGACGATGAATGGCAAAAGATGCACAGGCTCACTCGCCAGTCTTTTACGCATGCTTTGGATATGTCCTCAGTTGCTACTGGATCGAAATATTTGAAAAAGTGCTTCCCAAAGCGTTTTCGGTTGCGGGCCATCGGCTTTGGAACAGCCTTCCCCTCAGTGTGAGATCGACAGATTCCACTGCAGCTTTTAAAACAACCAGTCAGAGCTGATCTGGAGTCTGCCGTCTCTGAGCAGCTGTCAATCAAACGGCCAAACTAGGTAGCGCTGATCAAATATGAATCAATATTATGTTACGTTAATGCCTATTTCTCGCCTCAAATGTTTTCAGAAATATCTTGTAGTATGTTTAAATGAGAAAGTTTGCGTCCCGGCAGCCATGTTGAGAACAGTTGAGGAAATACCAAGCACCGCTCGCCAGCCGGAGCACAGCCAATAGGAACACTCTCTATCTCTCTGAAATGACCTGTGATTGGCCAAAGTCTCCCATTACGGGCTAGATTTTTAAAAGCCTGAAAACAGAGCCATGAGGAGGTGCAGAAGTCTAGTTTTCTCTCAGAACACTTGAATTACAATATACTGAAAGGTTATTAAGGACCTTTTGCCCAATGATGCCAAATATATACGGCCTACTAAAGCTTTAAAGGAAAAATCTGTACTTAATGACAAAGTATATTATTTTTATTTAACATTTGAGGGAAAAGTCCACTGCAGATACTGGATAATTTACATTTTAGTCACTAAGTTTTTCCATTATCGCATCACCTCCTGTTTCCTCTGTATAATACTATCTTATGCTGCTTGATATATGTGCTTCATTTTTGTATGTCATATGGGGGAAGGGGGGATTTATATGGGTTTCTGATTTTTTTCTTTATTTTTTTATTCTGTAACTCTTTTAATCTGGAAAGCACTTTGTGTTTTATAAATTAATTTATATTATTATTATTATTATTATTATTATTATTATTATTATTATTATTATTATTATTAATAACAACAGCGACCTTTCTTTTACATTTCAAAGGAGCTTAGCTTTAGTGGCTAAGTCTTGTTATCTTGTAAAGGAATCATGCTCCCTTGCTAGATGTGGAGGTTGGATGGAAGAAGTACTGAAATGTATCAAGCTCTGGCTCACCACAAACTAATTCAGAAATCCCCTCTATAGGTTACATATAAAATGTTTGACATTGCTGAAGATAACTAACCTCTGTTTTCGAATGTTTTCTTACTCTCCAGATAAAAGCTATGGAGCCAACATTGCCACCTCATTGGGTTTCAAAAGGTTGCCCACGTCTTCCACGGCTCCCGTCTCCGTCCTCATGGTGTACCCTGCTGAGGATTCAGCCTTCCAGCGGGCCGTGGTGGCCCTGGCCGAGTTCCTGCAGTGGCACGGTGGATGCAACGTGGCAGTCGACATGTGGCAGCAGAGGAAGATCGCGGAGCTTGGGCCAATGCGCTGGCTGGCAGAGAAGGCCAAGACTGCACACAGGGTCCTCATCGTCTGCCCACAGGTAGAAATTGTAAACTGTATATGACTTTTGTCTTGCTGTCTGACTAGGAGTGATTCAAACTATCTTCTCTTCTCTCAGCCCTCTACGCAGCCCAGCAGCCACTCTCCTCTCAAACACACCTCCCCAGAACCGTCCATCCCAGCTGCAGCTCATGACCTTTACCCCCTGATTCTCAACATGGTGGCGAGCCACGCAAAGAGCGCCAGCGACTTGGCCAAGTTCTGGGTGGTGCAGCTGGGCGAGCAGCAGGACAAGAAGGCCAGTAACCTGGCGCCGGAACTGAGGGCCTGCAAGACGTTTTGTTTGATGAAAGACTTGAACAAGTTGTGCAGGAGTCTTTATACCACTAGTCAGGATGACAAGAAGGTATCCGATCTGATCTTCAGACCAGTGTTGGCCTTCAGCGACAAGTGTACAGTGAAGTTAAGGGAAGCGGTAGAAAAGCAGGGAGGACATCAGCCTAGTATTTTCAGAGAGACTGAACCATTGAAATCTGTGGTCGTCACTGTTTGAACCTTTGTGATGAAATTGTTTCGATTGATGGACAAAGACGATGGGTCAGAATAGTGGATTAGTGAATAGCCGAGTTTTTCATTACGCTTTCTAAAATGCATTTAGTTATTTTCTTTTATAGATTTTGGATACCAAAACACTGGCGTGGACACCGCAGGGTGGATACGTGTCTCTGGGGTTTGCAGCTACTGTAGCCTATTAATCTATTTTGTAATAACATCAAAGTTTCCCATTTATTGTTTTCAACCTCAAACATGCTCCGTAAGTGTTTCGTCTGCCATCATCATCATCATCATGTAGATATTGTAAACTGATGAACACAAAAGAATAGCACAAAGAAAGAAACATAGACAACTTCTCTTGTCTCTTTTTGTGTAATATATTTAAGAAATATATTTGTTTATTATACCCCGCATGTCCGTCCGTTCACGTGTCACACTTTCGTTTCCGCAGTAGAACTTGCAAACTACTTAACTTAGGAACTTCAAATTTGGTATAATGTTTGACAGTGTGGTCTAGTTGTGCCTTTTGGGGGTTAGAAGTCCAGGGTGCCTAAAATGTCTGAAATTTTTCCTAAAGGGCAAAACCTTTGGCCCTACTTTAGCAGGGGTCAAGCAGTGAGCTGGGGTGTGTGAGCCATACTCACTTTTGCCTTGTTATATCTATTTCATCTGCATCTCCTTTAAATATCAATTAAAGAGAAAGAGGCGGTTGCTAGGGTAGACTCCTGTATCCTGTGATCGTGGAGTTCATTCACATGTGTCCAGGAATGGATGAAAGAACTATCATACTTGGGATAGGCCAAGGAACCCGGTAGACCAGGGGCTTCGTCAAAAGTGTCCCAATTAGTTTAGTTTTTTTTCGCTCGTCACCATGGTCAGAGTTCAACTCTATACACACAGGAGTTTTACTGCTACTTTACTTGGTCTGGCAAAAGTAGCTTATGGTGGCTGTATTATTGTATATTGTACATAGCATTCTGCTCTATTTTTTACTGTGTATTAGATACAAAAAGAAAGGACACTGTGTACATGTTCTTGTATTTATTTCTCATACTTTGTGTTTCCTTGTAAACGGCACTCAGAGCGGAAGGCAATGGGAGAATTTCATTATACAGGGAAACTTGTTTTAACTGCACACATGACAATAAACACTTTGACTTGACTTAATGTCCATACATGCAGCATTACAGATGTTATTCAAATGGCAATACATTTTGCCATTGAGTGTGCAAAGTGGCAATGTAAATCCTCAATTCAGTTTGAATTATGTTGGTTTCAAAATTAAAATGAAAGCTCAATCATTTGCATTTCATATTGTTGTGTTGTTTGGTGTCTTTATTAAATTACTAATGCATTTTGTCATCGGCAATTCAATGTGCCAGCAAAACAGCGCCCCCAGTCTATTGCATTTACATTTACTTGTGACCACCACAGTGGATGGTTTTCAGCAGAAGTTACTCAGTCTTGCTTTACTTTTGAGTATCTGACTTGAGTAAATTATAACATATTTTTTTCTTTCAAAATATACCATGCTTAAGCTACAGTGCGTGGAGGAAATTAATTAGCTGACAAGAGTGCAAAGGAAGTCACAAAAACATACTGACATCCCAGTAAAACGGAAACGTAGCCCACAATGAAGCACAAGCTGAAAGAAAGGTGGCAAAAGCAAGAAGGCAAGAAGAGAGAACAGGAAGGTGGTGTTTTTATGTTTTTTAGCCTTTTTAGCCTTTATAGCCTCCTCACAAACACTAACCATACACTTCCATGCAACACACACACACAGACACACACACACACACACACACACACACACACTTGACTTTTTTGATATATTTACTGTATTGTTATTGTTGTTATTATATATATCTTTTCCTAATTGTTTGTTATCACTATTATGTAGTCATATTATTTCTTTATATTAATCGTGTCTCTGGGTTGAGGCTTCAGATAAGCCCAGTGTTTTTTTTTGCCTCTTCCTGCACTGTATATTATTCATTTATTTTGTTGTTATGTTGTATAGTCCTTAAATTGTGCAAAACAAATAAACAGTAAATAAACAGTAAACAGAGAGAAAGGGACTGGTATTGAATCAAAGAAATTAATTTGGGCTATGATCTAGCCTATGTGATCTCTTACAAAGGGTTATATATTTTTGAAGACAATGGAGTAGAAGCGCTGCTGGGTCTCCGTGGACATACAGGTGCTCTTTGGGTCCTTCAGGTGTATTGGGCTCATTCAGTCTTGTGAAGGGCTCATTGCATGGGTGGAGAAAAGTACAAAATGCAAGTCTCCCTCAAAAATAATCCAAGGCACACTGTAGTATTTGAACAAAATTAAAATGCCTTTATTTTACATGGCAATAATTGTTTAAAATGACCAATGCGTTGCGACCAACATAGGTTTTCATCAGGGTCACTGTGAGCATTCAGCAGTAGCTTGCACACCTATATTGTGTTATACTAATCAGTAGAGTGGGAGGGTGGTTCTCCATCAATGAGCAAGCCTATTGATTGAAAAACAAGGAAATGACACATCATCGATAGGGAGGAGAATGAAAAAGAAAAAGGGAAAAAACGGAGGGGGGAAAAAAGAAGGGGAGGGAGGGGGAATTAAAAGGAAGTGAAGGAAAGAGGAGTTGAGAGGTAAACATAAATGAAGACAAATATGTTACAATGTGACTACTAAGTCAAAGTGGACCCAATACTTTCTCATGTAGGTCTACACATGATGAGTTCCTCAATATATAACTATAGTCTCATCCACATTTTTTTGGTTATATATTTGTGTTTGTTTTGTATTATTGTATCTTATTGTTGTATTATTTGTTTTGAATTTGATAGAGAGAATTTAACTGAATTATTTTTTCTTTTCTTTAGTAGTAAATCCATGGATGTGAGTAAAACTAGTGAATAGTTAATAACTGATAACACACTCCAGACCAGCTGGTGGCAGTACTGCGCCATGAAGTTTATTCGTCAACCGCAATAAACTCCAACGAAGAAGAACTCGTTGTACCACGTGATCAAAACACGGACGTAGAATCTACCGCTGCCACAACACGACTTTCCTCTTTCTCCTCGCCTCCTTGAAGCGCTTCACAAGCAACAAGGAGGTCGCGACTCATTACATTAGACCATTTAGTCAAGACTAAATCTTACCAGCAACTATGACTCAGGCTGAGAAAGAACAGGACAACGGGAAGGAGAAAGAAAAGGAGCGAGACAAGGAGAAAGAGAAGGAGCAACAACGAGGAGTGAAGAGACCCATCGCTCCTCCTCTCATCCCAGACCCTCTACAGGAGGTGAGAGGAGGCTTTATATGCTTTATATCTGCTTCAACTCATCTGCTACTAGGAGGGGACACATTTAGTTTAGTAGATTATCTGTTAATTGTTCTTTTGGTCAAGAAAAAGGTTTCCAAAGCCCATCACAAGTTACAGTAATAACCCCAAAATGATGTCTTCAGATACTTTATTAAACCTCAGAGGTGTTCAGGTTAAAGATCTCATACATCATTTGGTACTGGAGAAGATTCGCTTTACTACAAGAGGGTGTGCTCAGAAATGTTATGCTATATGGAGACCTTTTTTAATCTATATAAACCTGATATTACAAATAATTCACAACTTATACTTAGGTGTTTTTTTTAAAATTTATTTATTTATTATTATTATTTTTAATTTACTTATCTTTTGTGTTTTTGGTCCTTTCCTTTTTTTTTTTTATATGTTTTGTTTCTGTTTCTGTCTTCACATACTTTATTTAACCACTGGCTGAAAACCTCAAAGGTGCTCCGTTTATATTGATATTAGTTTACATTGTAATGAAGAATATTAGAAATACCTTTTGATTTGAGCTTAATCTTAAAGGTCCCATATTGTAAAAAGGGAAATTGTCATGTCTTTTATATTATAAAGCAGGTTTAAGTGCTATATAAATACTGTTAAACTATCAAAACGCTCAATATACAGAGAAATACACACAGCCCGTATTCAGAAATTGTGTGTTTGAAACAAGCCGTTAGGATTTCTGTCCATTTGTGATGTCACAAATATACAATATATATATAGATTATTACACGGTTTTAAATGTAAACATTCTAAATGTGTCCCAGTTTATTTCCTGTAGCAGTGTATGTGAATAACATCAGCTGACAGGAAGTAAACATGGACCCAAGCTGTTTCCTAGCAACGCAATTCCGTTGCAGTTCCGATGAAATGCACTAAAACGGAGCGTTTCAGAGAGAGGGTAAATACAGGCATATTCAGGCAGACAGTATGAGGAAAATAAAGTTTTTTTTCCCTCTTTTACAGCAAATACAGAGCAATTTCATAGTCGTCATCCACCCTGGGTCGAGGACACTCCGCATTGGCCGAGCAACAGACACTCTGCCGGTGATACTCCCACACGTGATAGCACGCAGACACAAGCAAACTGGACAGCCCAGATATGAAGACGCCTGGCTGTTGAGAGACGGTCTAAATGTAAGTCACTACATACACCAGATACACCCACAATACAGTCTGTTATACTGTGTCTCCACCAATTCATTTCATATATGTGTCATGTACCCTCACTGCTTCTACTTCCCGTTGGACAGAAAGCAGAGAGTAATGAGCAGAGGCAGAATGGGCTTAAAATGGTCGACCAGGCCATCTGGTCCAAGAAGATGTCCAACGGAGTGCGGAGGACACCTGTGTCCGCTGAACAGGTTTGTATTATGAAAGAGAGAGAATTGTTGCATATGTAATAATGCAATGTTCACAGAGAGCAGCAATGTGATTACATATTTGCATTTAAATGTGCATTTGTGCATTGCTTGTATGAAAGGTTCTAGAGTAAATAAAGGATTGATTCATTGATTTAAAGTGTAATGACTAACTAGTGTCTAGTGTTGTATGCTTTCATATGTAGAAATGTATGAAATAATAAATTTTTTTCCCCTGTTTGTTTGTGTGTGTGTGTTTGTTTGTTTGTGTGTGCTAAGGCCAGAGCTTATAACTGTCAGATCCGTCCGGCAGTACTTGACGGCAGCTCCAGGGTGAAGTGGACCAACATAGCCCACCAGCCTCCTCATCTGGTGGGAGAGGAGGTCAGTGCATGATGACTCCTATAAAATAAGACATCTAAAACTGTATTACCTAAACTCTTTGTCTGATTTATCCATTTCTCTCTTGCTTTCTCTCTCTCTCTCTCTCTCCCCACACTTCCATCCTGCCATCATGTAGGCTCTTCACGTGAATCCATCTGACTGTTACAACATCCACTGGCCTGTAGTCAGAGGTCAGCTTAATGTACACGCCGGCCCCGGAGGCTCGCTGACCGCCGTCCTGGCCGACCTCGAGACGATCTGGAGTCACGTTATTCAAAAGCAACTGGAGATCCCCCTCAAAGACTTAAAGGTCAGAGAAACCTCCTCACCTCTTCATATCACGTTCCTCTGTGGGGCAAAGTTGAAAGCAGAAAATAATGAAAATGAGATCAAATTACGCTGATAGTGGAATTGCTTTTTTTCTTCACATTAATGCTTCGCTTTTATGACTGGTTGCCAGTATTACAGATGCATCCTATTGGTTCCCGACATCTACAACAGGCAGCACATCAAAGAGGTTGTCAACATGCTGCTGCTTAATATGGGCTTCTCAGGTATTACACACATTTATACATGTATGGCTGAGAAGCACACGCCAAAAACTTACATATACACTGTTATATTCTGCCATACACTATCCAGGGTGGGCTAAGGAACCATCCTATCTGTCTCTCTTGGCATCACCTTACCCTCCGTGTGTGTGTGTGTATATATTTATAGCAATCATCGTGCACCAGGAGTCGGTGTGTGCTACATTTGGCAGTGGGTTGAGCAGTGCTTGTGTCGTGGATGTGGGAGACCAGAAGACCAGTCTTTGCTGTGTAGAGGACGGAGTGTCCCACCGCAACTCCAGGTGGGACTAACAACCACTTTATGTTTAATTCATGTCTATAAAGTAATTGATTCATCCAGGTTATATTTGCAGATAGCATGGATCCCTATTTACCCATGAGACCCAGAACAGTGACATACAGTAGATAACAATACTGAATGTTTGAACAAATATATATATTTCTTGTCAGTTAAAGTTTTGTTTCTGAGATTCTTTTGCATTCCCTCTGATCCAAAGTAACAATGTGTTGGTCCAGTCCAGTTATAATACAGTGCTAGTTTAGGGGGAAAAAAATTCTCACTGTGACGTTTCGGAGGATCCGTAGTACAGTATTACATTGTATGTTGTTTCTGTTGGACATTGCAGGCTGTGTTTGGCGTACGGCGGCTCAGATGTGACCCGCACTTTCTTCTGGCTCCTGCAGAGGGCCGGCTTTCCCTACAGAGACTGTCAGCTGTCCAGCAGACTGGACTGTCAGCTCCTGCAGCATCTGAAAGAGACCTTCTGCCATCTAAACCAAGTGTGTGTCGGTCCTGTGTTTAGAGTAGGGAGTATTGGGGAACTGTTGTAGCTTGTACGTTGATCAGTTTCAGTCAAGCTTTGGCACCTTTGCGTCTGTTTGGATTACCAAACCATTGTCAAAAAACAGGCAGAGAAATCTGCCTGTTATTCAGATAAATTCAAAAATGTGTCTTTCCTCCACTTATTCTTAATAGGACATATCAGGACTAAAAGATCATGAATTCCAGACACGTTTCCCAGAAGCCCCAGCTCTTCTCTACCAGGTTCGACTAGGGGATGAGAAATTACAGGTACTAAACTATGCTTTTTAAGATTGGTGTTGAAATCCTTTTTACATCGTTGTGTTTCCAGCTTTTGTACTGGAATTACTTTTCACCTATGGCTCTATTTGTGTCTCCTCTTTGTGTTTTCTGCCTCATATGTGTGTATGTATGTGTTAGGCACCCATGGGTCTTTTCTACCCGACCACATTTGGCATTGTAGGTCAGAAGATGACATCACTACAGTACCGTTCCCAAGGCGACTCTGAGGATCCTCATGATGAACATTACCTGCTGGCTACACAGAGCAAACAGGACCAGGTAACACACACATCACACAGACATTATATAATAATTCTTCAGATAGAGGCTCTGTGATTCTTTTATATTATTCTCCCATTTTCTTCACCAGTCGTCCAAATCTGCTGCAGACCGCAAGGGTATCTCCAGACCAGGTGGTGGTGTGGATGGTGAGATGAGCGGTCAGGGAGGGATCGGGGAGCTCTCTGACCTGACCAGGGGCTGTGGGAGTGGCGGCGGCGGAGGAGGAGGAGGGATGAAGGGGGAGATGGAGTTTGGGCCTGCGCAGGGGGAGTGTCTGATGGGGGCAGGAGAGGTGGAAGAGCCGCTGTCTGCTCACCTCTCCAGGAAGACCGCTATCATGAGCCAGTTTGAGAGCAAAGCCCTGGGCCTGGATAAGGCCATCCTGCATAGCATCGACTGCTGTGGTAAGGAAGGACGGAGGATGAACTGAAGAAAAAAAAAATATAGGAAGCGGAGGAGAGCAGATGTTCAGGAAGTCCTGTTTTAGCTGTTTTCTCATCTTGTATTTTTTTTATGTTCATAGCATCAGATGAAACCAAACGCAAGATGTACAGCTCCATCCTGGTGGTGGGAGGAGGGCTCATGTTTCACGGTGTTCAGGAGTTTCTGCTTCACCGCATCATCAACAAGATGCCGCCCTCATTCAGAAGGCTGGTAGACAACGTGGAAGTTATCACGCGGCCTAAGGTAACCTGGGATATGTTGTACATAGTCATACGCTGCGTTCCAAATCGCATACTTTTTCTTTTTACTGTTGGTACGTACGGCAGCTGCCCTCACAAAGTACGTACCGTTGCATGCAGTATGCATAATTGACATATTACTTTGTTATAACATTGCGCATCGAACTTTGACCCTCTTACTCATATATCCGCTGTGTAGAGGATTGTGGGTCAGAATAGCCAGAAAAGCATGCTGGCTTGCATACTGCAAAATGCGACCGGATATAGTAGGACATCCTGGTATTTTTGGCATACTGCATTTGACATACTATGTATTGGGACACACTAAATCCTTTTCTTTCATACTAAATAGTGTGGTAGTATAGGCATTGGAATGCACAGATAGAATAGGATACAGATCTGCAATGCAGGCGAAGTAGCATGCTGTTCAGTGGGCTTCGTTTTTTTATATTTCCATGTACAGTATGTCAGAGGTTGGGAGTTAGTAAGATGAGTGCAACACACAACAAACTGTATGTACATCCTGAAAAGATGGTTTGCATAATTCTATTCGCAGCTCCTCTAATGTGCTTGTGTATTGATGTGGATGTGCTCTAGGACATGGACCCTCGGCTGATATCGTGGAAGGGGGGAGCAGTGCTGGCATGTCTGGACACCACTCAGGAGATGTGGATCCACCAGAGGGAATGGCAGCGCTTCGGTGTCCGAATGCTTCGCGAGAGAGCTGCCTTTGTCTGGTGAAACCAAACTGATTTTACTTGAATCTAACACTGTGTCTACACAGGAGGAGGAGGAGGAGTGAGAGCAACAGTTTCTGTTCTCAGTGTCTACACAGGATGTATCTGACACAATTCACCATGCAGAAAGACATGGCAGCTCAGAATGATCACTTGATCAGATTCATAGAGTAGATAAAACAGTGTTGTGGAATGAAAAGCTCGTGTTTCTCTGGAGGCAAACATTTAAACCAGGACACCATCTCTGTGCATAGTAGGGAAAATATATTGTGTTGTTTCATCCAACAGAAACCTAGATGAGGTCATTGTTGTGTAACCTTTGAACAGTCTTTAATAATATTCTGTAAATAATACTGCAATTCTTCCATCTATATGGATGTTTGGATGTCTGTAAATAAACCCATCATACTTGGATACACAACTGTTGCATTTGATTGGAAAAAAACAAAATCCACCTTTCTTGGAATTATGAACATACTGAATTGAAACACAAAGTTGCCTCCAGTACGGCCCAAATTAGAATAAGACTGACATGCGTTATGCAACGGTTTTAACTGTCTTTGTGTTAAAGGAATGACAAATGCCTTCGCCTGCTCTGTCACATTATATTTCAGACACAAAATAATAGCACTTCTTAGATTGAATATTTTATAATATCTTCACATTATCAATTTATAAGTACATGTTACTGAGTGTGATAGTAATGAAACAAGACAAACTCAGTAGTAACATGTTTAAACACACATTTTATTCAGACAGAAGGATACAAAACAAAGACAAACTAACTTAATGATTCTGAGAAGGGAACTGGTGTGACAGGAAAGTGTTGGGGCAGAAAGAAGACAAAGGGAGGACATTATGTGGATAGCTGCTGCATCGGCCATTCTGGCCCCTACGTATAGGAATTCCCAGAAAGGCGTCAAGAAACTGCTTGTGGCAGCGGCAGCCGATGAAGAGGGGCTTCAGCACTGTGACATCGACATCGCTCTTTAGACACTGTGCCAGGCCCCACGCCTACACTGAACGTGTAGGCGTTTACCTAGAGAGAAGAAATGGAAATGTTTACATGCTTAACTTATACTTTTTAAGGTCACTTGTTACATTAAACCCCCGAATCTCACTTTGTGATACAGGCTTTAGGAAGAGAAGATACGAGATATCAACAAGGGGTTCATCCGATGAGTAATGTTTAATTAAAAAAAAACAATTCCTCACCTTCCTCATCCTCCTCCACCCATTGGTGGAGAGCTGGGACCTGCACCGTGGTTAATTCTTCCCATCCGTCTTCTGCCACCAGGGGCACCTGGAGGACTGAAATGCAAGCAGCAGAGAAGAGGGGCCAATGAAATGAGGCGGGAGGTCTTACAAGGTCATAATAAATTCTTTATTATTGTTTTTCTAATTTTTGTGCCTATGTCAGATATTTGAACCTGGACTGGAAGGGATGGGCAACAAATCTGAGAAACACACTCCCTTCCTGAAATATATTTAATTCACTAGGCTGCAATTCCCTCACACCTGCTGTAGTGGGCAACAGTGTAAGATAATATTTAAACTCTGCAGCTCTCAGGTCAGGATTTTCTTATGATTATGAACAATAAGATTATAGCAACCAGTGGGTTTCATACGTTGATACAAAAAGAGACAGAAAAAATAGATGGTTGCACATTATACACCAGTGTGTTCCAAATAAAGTTCTAAACTAGTTCCTGTATATAAGTACATGCTACTGCAGACTACACTCCCACCACCAGGACAGAGGGACATGTAGGGCATGTCCCCAGTGTGTGTGTAACAGTAGAGAAATGACTGTGCCCTCCAGGGACCTACCCTCTGCCATCAGAGAAGCGTGACGAACCACTTTTTCCATCCTTTGTCATGTCAGGGTGAAGTATTGTCTTAAAACTAGTAGAGGACAAAGAAGATCAGAGAGGACAGATGTGTCATGTGGTGATACAAAAACATCACTTTTTTTGACTCAATTCTTTGGTTTATGACAAAATTCCGTGTTACGTGCCAGGCAGGGCCAGAGACAAAAACACATTTAGATCCATCTCAGTATCCACCTTATTAGCAATTGTTTGCATACTAATGGCCTAAATTAAGATGGTGAACATGGTAAACAGTATACCTGCTAAACATCAGCATGTTAGCATTGTCATTGTGAGGATGCTGACATTATCATTTGGCTCAAATCACTGCTGTGTACAGCAGCTGCGTAGACACTAGTCTTGTAATTTGTTTTGTTTTACTATTCCACCAATTTATTATTATTATTATTATTAATAATAATAATAATAATAATAATAAATAATAATAATAATAATAATAATGATAATAATACATTTTATTTGGTGGCGCCTTTCAGGACACCCAAGTACACCTTACAAAGATAAAATAAAACATAGACAGATAAAAACAACTGGACATGACAGAGACACATGATGAACTGATGGACTCTACAAAGAATAGGCCAGTTTGAACAGTTGGGTTGAGTGAGTGAATTTCTATTAGTTTTACCAGCAACAATATATCACTTACAAGAGGCCGAAAAACTCCAGTGCTCCCCAGAAGAAATCGACCAGTAGAGACAGTCGCCATGGCGACTGGGACCTGCTGTCCAGGACCTGACCTGAGAGAGACAGACAGAGAGGGAAAGAGGTGAGTGAGGAGTGAGACAGCAGGGATCAAGTGGTGGAAGACAGAATAGTTTGTGAGGTTATTCACATTCAAGACCTAGAGTGTAATGATGTGTCGGTCGCGAACGAGTCGGCTCTTTTAAGTGAACGATAAGAGCCGGCTCCTGTCCGAGAGCCGTTTTTTTTTTTTTTATTAATTCAAGGCAGAATGATAGGACAATCTTTTCCGCGCCACGGGCACTCCATGCACTGGCTGTGACTGAATGTTGTGTTAATGACGTCCGTGCGACCAATCAGGTGATGACAGACAAGGATCATACGATCAAGCAGGGAGGGGCGGCGCGCTGACGGTCTACAGGTACAGAGCAGGAGGGAGAGGAGGAGAGAAAGAGAGAGGAGTGCGGTGCGCGAATAGCAGACAAGATGAGTGACAGTCGGAAACGAAGCAGCATGTAAAATTATGATATTTCTGGGAATTATAAGGTTTAGTATAATTGTATTGAATAATTTAAGTGATATATGTGCACACTTGTGATGGCGAGATGAAGCTTCATGAAGCACTGAAGCTCTCCAGCAAATTGGTTCGCAAAAGGGTTCATTTCACGAGGCTTCATCTGGGCTTCA